>NC_069074.1:59457677-59757677 GCF_025698485.1 Gossypium arboreum | reverse complement strand
TTGCACTAACACTAGTGCTTCGGTCAACCGCTCTTTCAACTTCTCAAAACTTTGTTGACACTCTTCAGTCCAATCAAACTTAACATTCTTTTGCAACAGCTTTGTCATAGGAGAGGCGATCATCGAAAATCCCTCGACAAAGCGTCGATAATATCCAGCTAAGCCTAAAAAGCTTCCAACCTCAGATACATCCTTCAGCGGTTTCTAATTAACAATTGTCGAAACTTTGCTCGGATTGACCCGAATACCATTACCTGAAACTACATGTCCCAAAAATCTGACTTCATGAAGCCAAAATTCACTTTTACTGAATTTAGCAAACAATTTCTTTTCTCTCAAAATCTATAATACCATTCTTAAATGTTCAGCATGCTAGGACTCGTTTCAAGAATAAATCAGGATATCATCTATGAACAGAACTACAAACCTATCCAAGTATGGCCGAAAGATTCGATTCATCAAATCCATAAAGATAGCCAGAGCATTGGTTAAACTGAAAGGCATCACAAGGAATTTGTAGTGTCCATACCTCATCCTGAAAGCGGTTTTTGGCACATCCGACTCTTTAACTCTCAGTTCATAGTAACCGGATCTCAAATCAATCTTTGAAAACACTATCGCTCCTTTTAACTGGTCAAACAAATCATCAATTCTTGGCAACGGATACCTGTTCTATATGGTCACCTTGTTGAGCTGTCGATAGTCAATACAAAGTCTCATAGATCTATCCTTTTTCTTTACAAACAACACGGGGGCACCCCAAGGAGAGAAACTCAGTCTCACAAACCCCTTATGTGTTAACTCTTGCAACTGAGCTTTTAATTCTTTCAATTCAGTCAGAGCCATTCTGTATGGAGAGATCAAAATTGGTACAGTTCCAGGTAATAAATCAATAGTAAACTCTACCTCTCTGATCGGAGGCAACCCCGGTAATTCTTCTGGAAATACATCCGAGAACTCGCAGACTACCGGTACTGATTCAAGCTTCAACTCAGACATTTTAGTATTTATTACATAAGCAAGATAAGCTTGACACCCTTTTCGCATATATCGCTAAGCAGACATGTACGAAATCACCATAGGCAATTTATTTGATTCATTTGTTTCCACCTGAAGAATTTCACCATTTTCACATTTCAACTCAAGAGTTTTCTGACTGCAATTTACTCTGGCATCATGTAATATCAACCAATCCATACCCAAAATGACATCAAACTCGTCAAATGGTAGCAACATTAGATTAGCCGGAAAACAGTGACCTTGAATCATCAAATGGCAATTTTGGTAAACCTTATCTACTAACACGTATTTGCCTAAAGGGTTTGACACTTTAATCACAAATTCAGTAGATTCTACAGGAAAGATCTTACAAGATACCAGATTCACACAAACATAAGAATGAGTAGATCCGAGATCAATCAATGCAATAACAATAGTATCATAAAGAGAAAATGTACCAGTGATCACATCAGAAGATGACGCCTCTTCCCCGAGTAAGTATGGTATAAACTCTAGTAGGTACTCTAACTTTCGGTCTCCCAGTTAATTCCTTTGTCACACTTCGACTGCTAGCTCCACTTCCAGTATTTCTCGGAGGTTCACCTCTATTAACAGCATTAGTCTGTCTGGCACTCTGAATTTTTTCTTCTTCAACCCTTTTTGGACAATCTTTAATATAATGTTCTCAAGAACCACATTTGAAACAAACCCGACTAATCGTCCAACACTCCCCGAAATGTTGTTTACCATAATGCTGACACTCGGGTCTATTAGATCTCACATTACCTACACTCGTTATTGAAGTAGCTTGAGCTTTAGAACTCGAATATGATCTCCCACGATCCCGATACAAATTTCCAGTTGAAACAGTCAACCGAGGATTCATTTCTTTAGACTTTGACTGAGATTGGAATGACATACTCATTGGCCTCTTTCTTGCGTCTCTGGCTTCATTCACAGCTTTTCTCTTCTCGTTGCTCAGTTCTTCAACTTTACAAGCTCGATCGACCAATACCACAAACTCTTTCAACTCTAGAATCCCAACTAGTAGCTTGATGTCTTCATTTAGCCCATCCTTGAACCTCTTACACATAATAGCTTCGGTGGACACACACTCCTGGGCATACTTGCTGAGTCTGACAAATTCACGTTCATATTCTGCCACAGACATTTTACCTTATTTCAGCTCAAAGAACTCTTTCCATTTTTGATCAACGAACCACTGGCTTATATACTTCTTTCTAAACTCCTCTTGGAAGAAATCCCATGTAATCCTTTCTTTCTAAACCACAGATACCAGTGTCTTCCACCAATGATATACCGAATCCCTTAGTAAAGATATAGCAGATTTCAAACATTCTTCAAGAGTGCAAGAAAGCTCATCAAATACCCTGATAGAATTTTCAAGCCAAAATTCTGCTTTCTCGGGATCATCATCTATATTAGCCCTAAATTCTTCAGCCCCTTGTTTTCGAATTTTATCAACTGGGGGTTTGTTCAATCTTACCATTTTGGCACCTTGGGGAACTACAGGAACTAGTTGAGGAATAGGAGGGGGTGGAGGAGGCTGAGCGTTTGGATTTTCCTGAACAAATTCTTTGTACCAATTACTCATCATACCGAGAAAGGCTTCTCAAGCCCCATCTCCCTGATCATGTGTCTCATGCCTGCTCTCAACTGGCGTAGTCCTTTGTGCAGGAGTCGGCGCATTACTTTCTACATCATCAGCTACAGCTCGATCGGGATCCATTTACTATATAAAAACACGATTTAAACTATCAGGAGTCATCACAATATCATAATATAATTATGGCATGTATAGATAGACTTCCCCACAGTACGTAAATTTGAGAACCGCCTAAAGCTAGCTCTGATACCAATAAATGTAACACCCCTTACCCATGTTCTAAGTCGGAACAAGGTACGGAATATTACAGATACGAAAATATGAATTCACACATTTACCTGATCTTACATAATTAATTCCTCTAGTTTAAACAAAAATAGATAACATTAACAGATAGACATAAATACAAGTAAATTATCAAATTTTGAAAAGAAATATTTTAAACCAAATTAATTATAACATATAACAAAATGATTTGGCCCTCTATAAATGCCATAATTCCAAAATAGTGTTTACAAAATACCAAAAAGTATTGATAGTGTGGATGGGTCTCCGACGATCTCCAAATCTCGAGCTGGCTTAGTAATTCTATAAGACAAGAAAAAGAAAAGAAGGTAAGCATATAGCTTAGTAAGTAAATACAAAATTGATATACAATTTATCAAAGTAAAACAATCCTACTAGTATATAATCACATATTCAAGACAGGCAGTTTTCTGGAGTTTCGGTTTAATAAAATCATATCTCGAGCTACAAAACTTGAAATCCAATTCCGTAAATTTTCCCTGAAAGTAGACTCATATTTCTACTTACTAATTTTTTCCTAGAACTTTTTATAACGCTTCAATTTCTGAGATTTTTGGGATTTCTATGATTTTCAGTGAATTTTAGAAATTATGTGTTTTAACTGTCTGTAGTAGGTCTGAGTATGTTAGTGGGCCTTTAGAAGGCCCAAGAGTAAATCCAATTCGAGGCAATTTTTGAATTCCCAATTTTAGAAAGAGAGAGTACTGGCGTTGAGGGCTTTTAAATTAAAGATGGTAAAATAGGGCACAAGGGACTTGTGGTAAATTGGCATGTGACGCCACATAAGGTATAGGGGGGGTGGCATGTAGATGTTTAGGGGGAGCCAAGGTTTGAGCCACAAGGTAAGCAAATAGGGTATTTACTTTTTTGTGAACAAAAAGGGGATGTGATGGAACTCAAGGGGGAACTCTGTTAGGGAGAGTTTAAGCTGGTAAGGGGATTGAGTAAGGATAAGATAAGGGAGGAAATTTAGGAGCTAATCAAGGAGCAAGAGTTGGCCGACCAGCGGTCTTTAGCATAGGAAATTCAGCTAGGTCATTTAGTGTTAGGAATTTCGGCTTTTGGAGGGGTGGCTGCCAAATTCTTTTTGCTCTTTTGCTAGAAGCTGAACTTACACCCTACACCTATGCCGACTCCTCCTCTTCAAGAACTGAATTCTTGTATCTTCTTCCCTTTGTTTCGGTCATCTGTATCCTTTTTTCCCCCTATAGCCGAACTTGGAAGCCCTCACTGTGCCGTTTCTCCATAACCGAATACTACTTCCCTTCTCATCTTTCCTTTTCTTTCATCTTTTCTTTTCTCCATAGCCTAACCCGTACCCTTCTCTTTCTGTCTCTTCCCTTATTTTCCTTTCTTCATTATTTTTCAAAAGTCGAATCTTGCTATAGCCGAACCCCTTTTCCCATTTTCTTTCAAAAGCTGAAAACCTTTATATCTGCGGTGTAGGAAGCCGAATCGTTGGCTATTTGAACCTGTCTCTTCTAACTACAGTAGATCGGGATTAGAATCATAGATAAGAACACTCTCTTGGGCAAAACAATGATTGGTAAGTATTCGAATCACTTTCGTTATTTATTCATGGTTTAAGAAAAAGCCAAAACCTCTTAAGGGTGACTAATGTTGGGACTAAGGGCATTTTTGCCTCTTTCTTTTGGATTTGTATGCTTTAGCATGGACAAGGGGGCGTATAGCAAAGGGCTTGAAGGTTAACTCGGTTGGACATCTAGATCTAACCCATATTTTTACAGAAAGGTAAGAACTTTAGGGTTTAAGGCATTGTTGGTCGAATATGGTAAGGGGTCTAGTACGTAGCTTGCTTTTGATATTTAGACTGACGTTTAGTAACTCGATTGTAGAAAACTCTTATTTGGATCTCGCCAATGTATTGTTACAGAACAAGTGTGAAAACAACACTCACTTATAAACTAGATCGGCAAAAGTCAAAAAGCCGAAAAGCTAAAATGCCGAAAAGCCGACATTTTGTAGACTTGCGAGCGTTCGAACGCTTATGAGATGGTTTGGTTGTTAATTCTGGTAATCTCAAGTGATATGATTGCAGAGTGCGCAATTTCGTGCACGTCAGTATATTTGGGCTTAATGGGTCAAAAACGGGTAAATGGGCCAATAGGCCCAATTCGGTAAGAACGCTCGGTAAGTGTTCCTGTGGATGCGTTAATGGCTGTAATATGTATGTAAACCATAAAATAGGTAAATTTACTAAAATACCCTAAGTGTGAAAATTACCATTATACCCCTAGGAGCAAAATGACCATTATACCCCTAGGGTTGATTTTGACTAAAATGCATGATATTCTGATTATGTTTGTTGTATGCCATGACATGTATATCTGTTGCATGGGATATGGGTTATAATGATGGAGGAAGCGTTCTAGTGGTTCTGCTACAAATATCTGATTTGGTGGCTCTGTCACAAATATCTGTTTCTAGTGGCCCTGCAACAATTATTTGTATCTGGTGACTCTGTCACAATATCTGTTCTGGTTTCCATGTTCATACTTGTGACGTGTAGAAGGATGGGTGGGTCGAGTAGTCTCCCCACATAGTGTAAGGTTGGCACGGGGGTGTATACGGATCGATATGGGTTGGGTTTTTCTGCATGCTTGAAATATTTGTTCTGTTTCTGTTATGGGCCTAGGGGCTTCTTTCTGAATTCTGTATAGGGCTAAGGCCCAACTTAATCTGTTTCTGTGGTTTGAACTGATCTGGACTATGGTTGGGTTAATTTACACACTGAGTTTCCCAAACTCATCCCTTAATTTTATCCATGCAGGTAACCCCCAACCATAATGGACTTGGAGCTGTAAGGGATTTGGAGTGGCCACACGTACTGCAAACTTATTTTTCTCAGTTTTTATTTACTTTAGTTATTTTGGGTTTAAGTTGTTATAAGGCCGCTTTAATTGTTTTTAATTGTTTGGGTTTGTTTTGTTAGCTTAGGCATGATACTGATTTAAATGTTTGAAATTGAATAGCTCTAGCGCACGTTTTAAAAGAAATTATCTGATTTCAAAATATCGTGAAACAAGCCAAAGCTTCCGTAACAAAAACGTTTTCAAAAAAAAAGTATAATAAGTGATTTCAATGGATAAAACGAAATGGTTGCTTCTAAACAATCGCACAGTTAAAGTGTGGCAATGGTGGTGTGCATGTCTAGCAGTGGATCCGTAGAGAGCTTGGTACTTAAGCAGTCTAATAGACTCACCTCCTCTTTTCTGGTATCCTACCTGGTGCACAGCTTCCATTCACTTTAATTTAAAACGAAAATATTCTTTAAACACTAAGAAAAGATTTTAAACAAAACATGACTACACTAGTAACATTTTAATGTGACACGTCGGGTTTGGCCGTAACGTTTGGGCCAGGTTTGGGGTGTTTCATTTAGTGGTATCAGAGCCCAGTTGCAACAACTCAGCTATGGATCGGGTCCGAAAATTTTTTCGAAAAACTTAGGCCTGAGAAGGGTATTTTTGGAGATGGTTTTGGAAAGTTCTTTCCAAAGACATTTTACATTGTATGCATGTCTTAAGGTTCAATCTAGAAATGATTTAAGTTTTTCTGGGTTTTTGAAATTTGACAACCGAAGAGGTGGCACACCGAATCTCCGGCCTAAGTCTGTAAGTATTACTCTGAATTTTTCTGAATATTCCTGAATTATTAGCTATACAACTGTACTGGAACTCTATGATACTCTAGTTAGGATGATATGTGAACTGTAGGAACTTTTGATAAGTGGACTAAAGACTGTAGCTAGGCTGCATTTCCGCGAAAAACAAACCCTGAATTATTGTCTGTTCATAAAACATCTGTAATACACACTGAAATATTTAATGGATGCATAAAACTTGTAATCAGATAATACGACATGAGTACGAGGACAGCACGTGGAAGGGGCCGTGGATGTGGCCGAGGTAGTACACGGGTAGATCTTCATGTTCAGGGGAGTGGAATCTCATGATCGAGGTGTAGGGGATGACGCCCTATCACAGGCAATGCTTCGTGTTCTGGAAAGGGTTGCCGGGGCAAGCACGGGTAATGGAGTTCGAGGGTCTATTTCTGAACGACTCCAGGCTAACTGTGCGGAGATCTTTAGGGTAGTGTCGGGAGTAGCCCTAAATGTGGCTGAATATTGGTTAGAGGCCACGAAATGAATTATGGATGATTTGGACTGCTCTGTGGAGCAGAAGCTGAAAGGAGCCATCTCATTGTTACGAGATGAGGCTTATCAGTGGTGGCTCACTGTGAGAGATGGGAGCCCCACTGACAGGGTGACTTGGGAGCTGTTTAAGACGATCTTCAAGGGAAAGTATGTTGGGGCGAGTTATGTGGACGCCCGCAGGAAAGAATTCCTAAATCTGGTTTAAGGAGGTAAGACAATTGCTGAGTACGAGGCTGAGCCGGTATGCCGTCGGGATAGTCGCTACGGAGTATGAACGTAGCGTGTGCTTTGATGATGGTCTTAGAGATGAACTGAGGCTGCTAATTGCTTCGCAGAGGGAACGTGACTTTGCTGCCTTGGTGGAGAAAGCTAAGATAGCAGAGGAGGTAAAGCGCGCCGAAAAATAGAATCGTGAAAAGGATTGGAATCATTTTTGGAAGGATTCAGGACCCTTGGGTGGTGCAAATAGGAGTGATAAAAGGGCAAGAGTAGAAGAGCCAGTTCGAGCAGTTCCGATGAATGTTGTTAGACCACAGGTTTGTAGGGACTGTGGTAAGGTACATTTGGGCGAGTGTAGGAAATGCTCTGGTGCTTGTTTTCGGTGTGGATCTATGGAGCATAAAGTCAAGGACTGTCCTCAAAAAATAGATCAGGTTCAGGTTGCGGAATGGAGGGTTGCCCAACCAGCGAGAGGTGGACCATAACCATCGAGAGGACGTCATCAAGGTAGGGGCGATAATGGAGATGGTCAGGGATGAGGAGCACCTGGCAGAGGTTCCGAAAATGCTGAGGCTCGACAGCTGGCGTTGGTGTATGCAGCTCATCGTCGAGAGGAGGGTGATGCACCCGACGTCATAACTGGTACATTTTTTATTTCTAGCATGCCATACACTACTTTGATAGATATTGGATCTACTCATTCGTATGTTGCATATGCCATATCTGGGTCATTGGGTGTGCACTCTAAGGAGACTGTGAGTAGGGTATCAGTACTAAGTCCTTTGGGTCACTCAGTTAGGGTAGACAAACTGTATAAGGACATACCTCTAGAAACTCAAGGTAGGATATTCGCTGGAGACTTGATGGAATTACCATTCGGAGAATTCGATCTCATCTTGAGGATGGATTGGCTTGTTAAGCATAGGGCAACTTTGGACTGTGCAGCTAAGCGAATGGTGTTAAAAACCGTAGAGGGTGAGGAGGTTATGATGGTAGGTGAACGAAGGGATTATTTGTCTAATGTGGTGTCGGCGTTGAGAGCCGAGAAGTGGATTCGTAAAGGCTGTGAGGTGTGTTTGCTATTTATAAGCCAGTCGAAGACTGGAGGTTTGACGGTGGATAAAGTTAGAACCGTTAAGGAATTCCAAGATATTTTTCTAGAGGAGCTCCTGGGGTTGCCTCCGAACCGAGAAGTCGAGTTTGTAATTGACTTGTTGCTTGGAACGGCACCAGTGTCCATCGCACCATACAGGATGGCACCGAAGGAGTTAGTGGAGCTGAAAGCACAGATTCAAGAGTTGTTGGATAGATGCTTCATTAGGCCGAGTGTGTCCCTGTTGGGAGCACCAATGTTGTTTGTGAAGAAGAAGGATGGGACGATGGGGATGTACATTGATTATCGGTAGTTGAACAAACTAACGATTAAGAATAAGTACCCTTTGCCAAGAATCGACGACTTGTTCGACCAACTTAGAGGAGCTTTGGTATCTTCCAAGATTGATCTCTGATCTGGATATCATCAATTAAGGGTCAAGGAGGTGGATGTTCATAAGACGGCATTCAGGACTAGGTATGGTCATTACGAGTTTTTGGTCATGTCAATTGGGTTGACGAACGCTCCTGCATTATTTATGGATCTGATGAATCGGGTGTTCTAACCATTCTTAGACCGATTTGTAGTCATTTTTATTGACGATATTCTAGTGTATTCTGAAACTGAAGAGAAACATGATGGACATCTCTGCATTGTGTTGCAAGTTTTGAGGGAGAGAGAACTTTATGAGAAATTTAGTAAGTTTGAATTCTGGTTGAGGGAGGTAACCTTTTTAGGTCATGTTGTCTTTGCTGAGGGGATCAAGGTGGACCCTCGAAAGATTGAAGCGATTCTGGAGTGGAAGCCACCTAGGTCGGTGTCGGAAATTCGGAGTTTCCTAGGTTTGGCAGGGTACTATAGAATGTTTGTGGAAGGTTTTTCTGTGTTGGCAACACCATTGACAAAGCTTATAAGGAAAGGAGCACCATTTGTTTGGACCGAGAAGCAACAGGAAGCTTTTGAGAAGTTGAAAAAAGTTCTGACCAAAACACCTATTTTGATTCAGCTGGAGTTTGGGAAGGATTTTACCGTGTACAATATTGCATCACATGTGGGTTTGGGCTGTGTGTTGATGCAAGAGGGTAAGGTGGTTGCTTATGCATCGCGATAGCTTAAGCCTCACGAAGTGAACTATCCTACTCACGATTTAGAATTGGCAGGAGTAATCTTTGCACTTAAGATTTGGAGACACTACCCGTATAGAGAAAAGTGTGTCATATACATGGATCATAAGAGTCTCAAGTACCTGCTAACTCAGAAGGAGTTGAATCTGAGGCAGGGAAGATGGATAGAATTACTTAAGGACTATGATTGTTTGATTGAGTATCAGCCAAGGATAGCTAATGTGGTAGCCGATGCTCTAAGCGGTAGAGCTATATCTGATCTGAGAGCAATGCTCGCTCGCTTGAGTCTGTTTGATGATGGCAGTCTGTTAGCTGAATTGCAAGCAAGGTCAACCTGGGTGGATCAGATTAATGAAAATCAGTTGAAGGATGAGTCTTTGGTTGGTAGGTTCCAGCAAGTTGAGAAAGGGGAAACTTCTGAGTTTGGGTTGAATAGTAAAGGAGTTCTGTGTTTCTGAGGGAGAATTTACGTTCCAAAGGACTCTGACTTAAGGCAGTCAATACTGAAAGAAGCTCATGAAGGACTTTGGCTATGCATCCTGGAGGAAATAAGTTGTACCACGACTTGCAAGAATTGTATTGGTGGCCTGGGCTTAAGCGAGAAGTAACGGAGCTTGTGGGGAGATGCCTGACATGCCAACAGGTGAAAGCTGAGCATCAACTACCTTCTGGACTTTTACAGCCAGTAAAGATACCACTTTAGAAGTGGGAGAGGGTAACCATGGACTTTGTGAGTGGGCTACCCTTGACACCAACGAAGAAGGACTCGGTTTGGGTGATCGTGGATAGGTTGATCAAGTCTGCTCATTTCATACCTGTCCGCACTGATTATTCACTTCAAAAGTTAGCCAAATTGTATGTGGCAGAGATTGTATGACTTCATGGAGTGCCAGTATCGATTATTTCTGATTGAGATCCTAGGTTCACATCTCGGTTCTAGAAAAAGTTGTATGAGGCGTTGGGAACGCGACTGAACTTTAGCACGGCTTTTCATCTGCCGACGGATGGTCAGTCGGAAAGGGTTATTCAGATTTTGGAAGACATGTTGAGGGGTTGCGTTATCGACTTCCGAGGTAGTTGGGAAGATTACTTGCCGTTGGTAGAGTTTGCGTATAACAATAGTTATCAGGCGAGTATCCGAATGGCACCATATGAAGCGCTGTATGGACGTAGGTGTCGTACACCTAGTTGTTGGACTGAGTTGGGAGAACGACAGGTTCTTAGACCTGAGTTGGTAGCAGATACTGATTATAAGGTCAAGATAATCAGAGATCAGTTCAAGAAAGCATTTGATAGGCAAAAATCGTATGCGAATTTGAAGCGTAAGGAGATTGAGTACTCATTAGGTGATATGGTCTTCTTGAAGGTTTCTCCTTGGAAGAAGATATTAAGGTTTGGTAATAAGCGCAAGTTGAGTCCGCGATTCATCGGGCCTTATCGAATTCTTAAGTGAGTAGGTCCAGTGGCTTATCAATTGGAATTACCTCCGGAGTTAGATAAGATTCACGACGTTTTTCACGTCTCCATGTTAAGACGATATCATTCTGACCCTACTCATGTCGTGCCGATTGCAGAGATTGAGGTGTGGCCAGATCTGACTTTCGAGGAAGAGCCTATGCAGATACTAGATCGTGATGTTAATGTTCTAAGAAGGAAGTCAGTTCCCTTGGTAAAAGTGCTTTGATGTAATCATGGCAGAGAGGAAGCCACTTGGGAGCCAGAAAAGGCGATGCGACAACAATACCCTCATTTGCTTGAATCAAGTAAAATTTTGAGGACGAAATTTCTTTAAGAAAGGTAGAGTTGTAACGCCCCAATTTTCGAGATTTTCAGGATTTCTGTGATTTTCAATGAATTTTAGAAATTCTGTCTTTTAACTGTCTGTAGTAGGTCTGAGTATGTTAGTGGGCCTTTAAAAGGCCCAAGAGTAAATCCAATTCGAGGTAATTTCTGAATTCCCAATTTTAAAAAGAGAGAGTATTGACGTTGAAGGGTTTTAAATTAAAGATGGTAAAATAGGGCACAAGGGACCTGTGGTAAATTGGCATGTGATGCCACATAAGGTATAGGGGGAGTGGCGTGTAGATGTTTAGGGGGAGCCAAGGTTCGAGCCACAAGGTAAGCAAATAGGGTATTTATTTTTTTATGAACAAAAAAGGGATGTGATAGAACTTAAGGGGGAACTCTGTTAGGGAGAATTTAAGCTGGTAAGGGGATTGAGTAAGGATAAGATAAGGGAGGAAATTTAGGAGTTGATCAAGGAACAAGAGTTGGCCGGCCAAGGGTCTTTAGCATAGGAATTTCGGCTAGGTCATTTAGTGTTAGGAATTTCGGCTTTTGGAGGGATGGTTGCCTAATTCTTTTTGTTCTTTTGCTAGAAGCTGAACTTACACCCTACACCTGTGCCGACTCCTCCTCTTCAAGAACCGAATTCTTGTATCTTCTTCCCTTTTCTTTCTGTCATCTGTATCCTTTTTTCCCCCCATAGCCGAACTTGGAAGCCCTCACTGTGTCGTTTCTCCATAACCGAATACTACTTCCCTTCTCATCTTTCCTTTTCTTTCATCTTATCTTTTCTCCATAGCCGAACCCATACCTATCTCTTTCTATCTCTTCCCTTATTTTACTTTCTTCATTATTTTTCAAAAGCCGAATCTTGCTATAACAGAAACTCTTTTTCCCATTTTCTTTCAAAAGTCGAAAACCTTCATATCTGCGGTGTAGGAAGCCGAATCATTGGCTATTTGAACCTGTCTCTTATGACTACGGTAGTTCGGGATTAGAATCATAGATAAGAACACTCTCTTGGGTAGAACAACAATTGGTAAGTATTCGAATCACTTTCGTTAGTTATTCATGGTTTAAGAAAAAGCTGAAACCTCTTAAGGGTGACTAATGTTAGGACTAAGGGCATTTTTGCCTCTTTCTTTTGGCTTTGTATGCGCTAGCATGGACAAGGGGGCGTACAACGAAGGCGTTGAAGGTTAACTCGGTTGGACATCTAGATCTAACCCATATTTTGGTAGAAAGTTAAGAACTTTGGGGTTTAAGGCATTGTTGGTCGAATATGGTAAGGGGTCTAGTACGTAGCTTGCTTTTGATATTTAGACTGAGATTTTAGTAACTCGATTGTAGGCAACTCGTGTGTGGATCTCGCCAACGTATCGTTACAGAACAGGTGTGCAAATGACACTCACTCATAAACTAGATCGGTAAAAGTCGAAAAGTCGAAATACCGAAAAGCCGCATTTTAGGACTTCTTGACGCAAGGCGCCGTGAGATGGTTTGGTTGTTAATCCCGGTAATCTCAAGTGATATGATTGCAGAGTCGCAATTTCGCACTTCAAAGATATTTGGGCTTAATGGGCGAAAACAGTAAATGGGCCAACGGGCCCAATTTTTTAAGAACGCTCGGTAAGTGTTTCTGTGGATGCGTTAATGGCTGTAATATGTATGTAAACCCTAAAATAGGTAAATTTACTAAAATACCCTAAGTGTGAAAATTACCATTATACCCCTTAGAGCAAAATGACCATTATACCTCTAGGGTTGATTTTGACTGAAATGCATGATATTCTGTTTCTGTTTGTTGTATGCCATGACATGTATATCTGTTGCATGGGATATGAGTTATAATGATAGAGGAAGCGTTCTGGTGGCTCTGCCACAAATATCTGTTTTTGGTGGCCCTGCCACAATTATATGTATATGGTGACTCTGTCACAATATCTGTTCTGGCAGCCATGCTACATACTTGTGGCATATAGACTGATGGATGGGTCGACTAGTCTCCCCACATGGTGTAAGGTTGGCACGAGGGTGTATACGGATGGATACGGGTTGGGTTTTTCTGCATGCTTGAAATATCTGTTTTGTTTCTATTATGGGCCTATGGGCTTCATTCTGAATTCTGTATAGGGCTAAGGCCCAACTTAATCTGTTTCTGTGGTTTGAACTGATCTGGACTATGGTTGTGTTAATTTACACACTGAGTTTCCCAAACTCACCCCTTAATTTTATCGATGCAGGTAACCCCCAACCATAGTGGACTTGGAGCTGTGAGGGATTCAGAGTGGCCACACGTACTGCAAACTTATTTTTCTCAGTTTTTATTTACTTTAATTATTTTGGGTTTAAGTTGATATAAGGCCGCTTTAATTATTTTTAATTGTTTGGGTTTGTTTTGTTAGCTTAGGCATGATATTGATTTAAATGTTTGAAATTGAATAGATCTAGGGCGCGTTTTAAAAGAAATTATCTGATTTCAAAATATCGTGAAACAAGACAAAGCTTCCGTAACGAAAACGTTTTAAAAAAAAAGGATAATAAGTGATTTCAACGGATAAAATGAAATGGTTGCTTCTAAACAATCGCACAGTTAAAGTGTGGCAATGGTGGTGTACATGTCTAGGAGTGGATCCGCGGAGAGCTTGGTACTTAAGCAGTCTAATAGACTCACCTCCTCTTTTCTGGTATCCTACCTGGTGCATAGCTTCCATTCACTTTAATTTAAAACGAAAATATTCTTTGAACACTAAGAAAAGATTTTAAATAAAACATGACTACACTAGTAATGTTTCAATGTGACACGTCAGGTTTGGCCGTAACGTCTGGGCTAGGTTTGGGGTGTTTCATTTTTGGTTGGGCCAATTAGTACAGTTTATTAGTTAAAGTATCCCCTGTTTCAGGGTATGACTTCTCTGACCCCTATGCACTATGAACAAAATTTCTTCCTGTATAGAATTCCAACGATAATGTCGTTTATTTCCCTTAAAAATATAGTCAATAAGGAATCCATGCATGTAAGATATGACTCTTAATATTTTTGTACAATTTATGGTGAATTTCTAAAGTTAAAGCAGGGGATCTCGAATTCATTCAGACCCTATTTTACAAGAATTCAAATATCACATAATATAGAATTATTTTACTTCCCCTGTTTCTTTTATGTGAAAATAGACTCATTAAGCTTTATTTTCATATATCATTTTCATTTTTATTCAACTTCCACGATTTTTGGTAAATTTTTAAAATCATGTAACTGCTGCTGTCTAACACTGTTTTATTTCTAACATTCGCTCTTGCATAATTCTACCTAGTCCTTTTTGTTATACCACAATTCACTCAATTATCGAGCACATAGCTCCTAACTTCTCATAAACATATATTTGCACATATTCACCTTATAATAACTTTCACATATTACCACTTTATCGATTTTCCCCATTGAACTCAACGGAAAATAACAAATATACCATTGTTTACACATATTTCCCCCTTCCACACTTATAGCCGAAGCTATCTGATACACATAGTAGCCTGCACTTAGTACTACACATGCGATCAACAATCTGGTACACGTAGTAGCCTACACTTAGTACTACACACGTGACCTCATCATTTGATACACGTAGTAGCCTGCACTTAGTACTACACATGTGATCGAAGTCATTGAGTAAGCATAGTAGCCTGCACTTAGTACTACACAAGTGACTTAACAGTATGATACACGTAGTAGCCTACACTTAGTACTACACATGTGTATTCATAATGGGTCATTCGTATTGTTCCTGTTCCAAAGGTTCAACCGGAAAATCTTTCTTTTTTCACTGTTAACACTTATTCTTAATCTAATTAAATTTGCAATTCCATCATTTAATCATTCTATGGACAGTCACCAATTCATATGATAGCAACATAAAATAACATAAAAAAATCGATAAATTATTCATGTACGAACTTACCTTGGTGCAAACTTTAGAGATGTTATAATTTAGTCCAAAAGCTTTTCTTTTCCCCGATCACAATCGATTTCACGTCTTTCTTGATTATGAAGCTTGAAAGTTGAAGAAACCCTAGCTATGGAGAGAGGTGAAATTTGGCCAAGCTTAATGAAGATGAACACATTTTTGTGTTATTTTTCCCATTTTATTTTATTTAATATACAAATGACCAAAATGCCCTTACTACTAAACTTTCCAAAAATTCCATCCATGTCCAATTTTTGTCCATAGACTTAGAAATTGGTCAAATTTCTATTTAAGACCTCCTCATTAATATTCCAAAGCAATTTCATACTAAAAACTTCTAGAATGCAAGTTTTGCAAATTATTCAATTTAGTCCCTAATTTCAATTTAAGCACTTTATGCATAAAATTTCATCACGAAATTTTCACAAAATCATGCAATCATATTATGAACCTAAAAATAATTATAAAATAATTATTTCTATCTCGAATTTGTGGTCACAAAACCACTATTCTGATTAGGCCCTAATTCGAGCTGTCACAACTTGTGAGTTCGAAAGCTACCTCCATAGCTAGTGTTGGTAAAATCAGGCCTAATCAACCTGATTTCAAGCATTACAAAAAATGACATCCCAACAATTCTAGATTGAATGATCGAGCTTGTTTCAAATGTGAATCATTATATCATTTCATCATTTAATGTCCCGTGTTGGTTCAGCAAGAGATAGTGCAGAATATGAGACCGAGTAACACGGTAGCTCAAGGTAGACCACCCAGAAATGCGGGCAATGTGAGTGGCAACCAGAGGGGAACTAAAGACACAACTGTTAGATCTGAGGCTTGTGCACCAGCCAGAGCTTATGCTATTCGCGCTCGTGAAGAGGCTTTTTCTCCAGATGTTGTTACTGGTACTTTCACTCTCTATGATACTAGTGTTGTTGCATTGATTGATCCTGGATCGTTTCATTCTTATGTATGTACAACTTTAGTATCCAGTAAGACTTTGCCTGTGGAGTCTACTGAACTTGTGATTAGAGTATCGAACCCCTTAGGCCGGTGTGTCTTGGTTGATAAAGTTGTAAGAATTGCCCATTGATGATTCAAGATTCATGTTTTTTGGGTGATTTCATGTTGTTACCATTCAATGAATTTGATATAATTATGGGTATGGGTTGGCTAACGTTACATGATGCTAATGTGAATTGTAAAAGGAAAACTATTGATATGCGATGCCAGAATGATGAGATTATTAGGATTGAGTCTAATGATCTGAATGGTTTACTAACAGTGATATCTTCGATGTTGGCTCAGAAATATATGGAAAAAGGTTTTGAAGCTTACTTTTCCTATGTGCTCGATTCTAAAGTGACCGAAAAATTGAATTAGTACCAGTCGTGTGTGAGTATTCGGATGTGTTTCCTGAAGATTTACCAGGTTTGCCGCCAATCCAAGAGGTAGAGTTTGGTATTGAGTTAGTTCAGGGGATGACACTGATATCGATAGCTCTGTATAGAATGGCACCGATTGAATTAAAAGAATTAAAAGCTCAGTTGCAAGAATTGAAAGATAGAGGTTTCGCACAACCGAGTTTTTCTCCCTGGGGTGCACCAGTTTTGTTTGTGAAAAAGAAAGACAGAGCTATGAGAATGTGCATTGATTATCTACAGCTCAATAAAGTGATGATCAAGAACAAATATCCACTACCACGAATTGATGATTTGTTTGACCAATTAAAAGGAGCTACAGTGTTTTCAAAGATAGATCTGAGATCAGGTTACTATTAGTTGCAAGTTAAAGACTCCGATGTGCTGAAAATTGCTTTCTGAATGAGGTATGGACATTATGAGTTTTTGGTTATGCCTTTCGGACTAAAAAATGCACCTGCTGCTTTTATGGGTCTAATGAATTGAATCTTCAGACCATATCTGGATCAATTTGTAGTTGTGTTTATAGATGACATTTTGATCTATTCCCATGATGAATCTGAGCATGCTGAACATCTGAGAGTGGTGCTACAAATTTTGCATGATAAGCAGTTGTATGCGAAATTCAGTAAATGTGAATTCTGGTTACGTGAAGTTGGTTTTCTTGGGCATATTAAGTCAGCATCTGGTATACGAGTTGATTCGAACAAAATTTCAGTTATCATAGATTGAAAGCCTCTGAGAAATGTGTCTGAAGTTTGTAGTTTTCTGGGACTTTTCGGTTATTACCAAAGATTTATAAAATGCTTTTCAATGATTGCTACTCCGTTGAAGAGATTGTTACAGAAAGATGTCAAGTTCGAATTGTTCGAAAAGTGTCAGAAAAACTTTGACCAGTTAAAAGCCTGCTTCGGTGTTAGTACAACTAGAATTAGGTAAAGAATTTGTGATTTATAGTGATGCTTCGTTGAATGGCCTGGGCTGTGTTTTGATGCGAGAAGGCAAAGTTATAGCCTATGCTTCGAGACAGTTAAAGCCACACGAAAAGAATTATCCAACACACGACCTTGAGTCAGCTGTGATTGTGTTTGCTTAGAAGATTTGGCGTCACTATCAATTCGGTGAGAAATGTCATGTTTATTCAGATCATAAGAGTTTGAAATATCTGATGACTCAGAAAGATTTGAATTTAAGACAGTGAAGATGGTTAGAGTTGTTAAAGGATTATGAGTTAGTGATCTGGGGAAAGCCAATGTTGTTTCTGATGCTTTGAGTCGTAAATCATTATTTGCTTTACGTGCGATGAATGCTCATTTAGTTCTATCTGATGAGGGTTTAGTTTTAATAGAATTAAAGCAAGATCATTGTTTTTACAGCAGGTTTGTGATGCACAGAGAGTTGATAATGAGATAATAGCAAAACGAGCTCAGTGTGAATTGAATTTTGATTTAAAATTTAGAGGTGATGATAATGATTGTTTGATATTTCGAGATAGAGTTTGTATTCCGAGAAATCCAGAGTTGATTCAGATGATTTTGAAGGAAGCTCATAGCAGTCGGTTATCTGTACATCCGAGAAGTATGAAAATGTATAATGATCTGAAACAGCTTTATTGGTGGCCTAGTATGAAACACGATATCTCTGAATTTGTTTTGAAATGTTTAATCTGTCAGCAAGTCGAAGCTGAGCATCAGGTATAGTCTGGGCTACTACAGCCGATTATGATTCCTGAGTGAAAATGGGACAAAATTACGATGGATTTTGTTTCAGGTTTACCTCTGTCATCGACTAAGAAAGATGCAATCTAGGTAGTGGTTGATAGACTGACTAAATCTATCCATTTCATTTCAGTACGCACGGATTATTCACTTGATAAGCTTGCTGAGTTATATATTTCTCAGATTGTGAGATTGCATGGAGTGCCTATTTCTATTGATATTGTTAGAGATCCGAGATTTACATCGCATTTCTAGAAGAAATTGCAAGATGCTCTAGGTACAAAACTACACTTTAGTTGGCGTGATTCGGCTCGGGAAGATGGAGTTAAATTCACGTTGTCGCCTGATTTTCGACGAGAAGAGTCGTTCACAAAATTATCGATTTGTTTGTAACGGCTTAAGGGAATGGATATTAATGAAATGGGATCAAAGTGGGCTAGGTGAAAGATAGTAGGTTCAGCTTGATAAAAACAAAGTTAGAAGATATGTGGATGGCTCGATTTTAGGTTAATAGGATAAACAAAGAAGGAAAATGGAAATAGATAAACGGACTTAAACTTCAGAAGCAATTCAACACTAAAGAGTGTCATCCCAGTTCCTATATTGTTTAAGGTGGGAAAGATGGATGGTAGATGGATAGTTGAACTCCATACTAATGCTTGGTGATAAGTTCAGAAACAAGTTCGAGTTGACGCCACTAGAGAGCTAGATAAGTCACTCGAGACTCGTATGAAATTGGAGAGGAAATTAACCCCACAAGAACAAATGTTCATTCAATAATTTGGCAAAAGTCCCCTATACATGAAATGAGCAAACTATTTATAAGCCTAGGATGCCTATTGATATTTGACATCTATGATTTTCACACTAACTTAAATTCTGTTCACATTTGTATTTAACATGTTCACACAAAAGCATTAAAATTCAGTTCATGCTTGAACTTAGTGCATGAATTGCCCGAACCATCATGTTGTGTCACTTGATGCATTCATACATACTTAGCCTTGAAGAATAGCCATAATGCCATGAATGTGCAGCCCTTTAATACTCCTACATCTCCCGTGGCCGAATGAGGCTTTAATGTGCTTTGAATTCTTAAATTGAATGTAAAGAAATTCATCTCCCTTGTGACAAACATCCATGCACTTTAATAAATGGCAGAATAATCTTGCATGGGAGAAGAATGGTTTGTTCTAGATGCTGGTTGATACTTGCACGAATTTTCCCAAGCATCTATCTTCCAATTGTCCATAAATACGGTCCATGAATCTTCAAATACATGTGCAATCAACAGTTTCCTCTTGCATGAACGTCCCAAATGCATGTGTCAATTTGAATGTCGTCTATTGAACCTAAAAAATGCATGCACCTTGCATTAACTCCTCTTCATTAATTCGGCTGAACCTAAACACACATTAAACACACTAAATCAAACATGAATTCGGCTGAACCTTAATAAAACATCATCTAGACATATTGATTAACGTATTAAATAAATTAAAACACATTTAATTATGGACTAGCTAGTATATTAAATTCGGCTAGCTCAAATCAAGTGAAAAACAATTAATGAACTAAATTGAGCTAAGATATTCGGTCATGAGCTGTAACAACTTAAATAAAGTAAAAAAAATACTTAGTTTATTATAATGATAAAAGAAATGACCTGAAACTAAGCTAGGTTGAGCTCAAACGAGCTTAAATAAGCTCAAGTGAGCTGATTCGAGCTGAATGGAGTTCGGGGAACTGAAGATGAGCTAAAATCAGCTTGCACTAAGGTGCAAGAAGTCTTTAATGAGCTGGACCAGACTTCATCAATGCGTTCGAGCTTTGTTTCACTCCAAATTCTGGTTATTAAAGCCGAGATAGCTTCCTTAAAGAGCTTAGCTCGAGCTTGGGTAATAGGGCCTTGGGGTAGCTTAATGAACTCCTTGCTTGAGCTTGGTGAGCTCCGGGGTGTGCTTACATCATTCCCCCCTTCTTCAAAGCAACTTGTCCTCAATTCGAGCCAGTTGTTCACATAAAAGCATTCATCATTGTAAGACCCTTGGTGGCCAAATGGGATAGATTGGCTCATAAAGACTTGATTCACACACACAACTTGGAAAGACAAAGTATTAGCCACATGTCCTTCCTCTTTTTGGATAGGCCATTTCAAAGTATCAACAACAAAATAAAAAAGAAGATTAGGGACACACCGAATTAAGAACATACAATCTCGCTCCAGTTTCTTAATCCAAACTTGGGCAAATAAACTAATGACGAGATCAAAAATAAAAGTGGGTCTCACCTTATCATGACGAAGAAAGAAATTCATCAATGACAACCAACTAGAATCACAAGTCCTTTGAAAATTATTATCTAGGAAAAACAACATTGTAGGACTCAAATCCTTTGTACAATGATATGGAATAATATTCACTGGGATCAAAGATAAACTTTTGTATTACCATTTCTCGCTGACTTACATATTTCTCGACTGGCAACATAGTAGGAAAACAAAACTAATTAAAGTTATAAGCATGCACATCATGTAAACAACTCTTCATGCCTCCATTTACAACAAAATCCACAATCAGAAAATAACAGTTAACCAAAGAAAAATAAAGAGGTCTTTTAAAAGCTATGTCACTAGCAACTTTCTCAACAACATGCAACTTCGATTGCCGTAACTCAAAAACATCGATAAGTCTTACCTTTTCATGATGAGTCAATAATTTTGTAGCCAGCAACATAGAATGAACAAGGAACAATTTTAAGTTATAATCAGAATCTTTAAATTTCTTTTCCTTAGTCAAAGGACAAGCAACAAATAAACTGTTCGCACAAAAGTTAGCATGCTTGAGTTCCCCAAATATCAAACCAAAATACCAAATTCCGGGTTTGAACACATGAGCTTGGTCACTCAATTTAACATGCAATAAGAGTTTCTTGATTTCTAATGTCCCATGTATGTTATTCAAAGATGATGTGATCAAGAAATCATTCAAACAATCATAAAACTCAAGTCTCACTCGATCAAACTGACACAGGCATGCAGAATTTACACAACAAAGTAGAAACATTACACCACCATCACAATCAAATGAGCAAGGAATTTTACTCATCAACGTTTTACCACACAAGTGAATCAGAGGGAACTTAGGCATGCATATATTCAAGCATTTATACACCACAAGTCTCATTCTAACATCCTTATACACGCATGTGGGTTTCGCATAATAGGTCAAAGAATGCTCATTATCACCACAATTAGAAAAACTGGAATGTTTATACAATCATTCACTATCACGCATAACCAAGTTTCGCAGTTGCTAATTGAGTGTTACCTCATCGAAATGCTCATCAACACCACAATTTCCATTAGTGATACTCTCCTTGCCATCATTTGAAACAAAAACATCACCATTAATCAAAGAATGGCAATTGAACATATCCTCAATATAATCACAAACACTCAAGTAGGTTGATGGGGACTGAAACGCTTTTTAACACTTACCTTCCTTACCTTTTGCCACAGGTAGACTAGGATTACCTTTGCCAACCTACATGAACCATCTCTCCTTTGAGAGGTAATGAAGTTGGAACTTCAAAAACCTAAAAGTAACAACACGAGAAAAATTCACATGTGGGTTAGTGGAAACACTCCTCACTTGTTCTTGCTCACTAACATCTTTTCCACTCGAATATTTTTCTTTGGAGACACTCGTTTCTTTTACGTTAATTTCTTTTTCCACTCTTTTCTTTTGATCAAACTCTTTTTCTTTCTTATTCTCTTTTTCAATCTCATTTTTTTTCCTCTCTTCCTCTTTTTCTTTCATTTCATTTTTTCTTTTTTTGGTTTCATTAAAGATTCTCTCATTTTCTCTCATAATCTTTTCTTGTCTCTCTTTTCGTTTTTATTTCTTTTTCTTGCTTCTTTTCATTACAAGATGAAGATAAAACGAAAGAATCAAAATAAGATGATTTCTGTCAGGTATGAATGGAATCATTTACATAGGATTCACGTTCACTCCTTCGTAAGGACTCCTTCACAGATGATTTGCTTGAGGCATATGACAAATAACTTGTACTTTCTCGTTCGTCATCTTGAAAGATCTCAGACTCAAAGTTTGCTTCTTTTTGTCTTGGATTCCTCGAGGAATAGGAGTCACGATAAGAATCTCTTCTCAAACATTCATTAAATGTTCGTCTCCTTGGCACTCTCATTTCTACCCTTTCACTTGAACTAATTTGCTCTTGTTGTGTTCTGGCTCGATGATCTAGTTTTTCTTGGATCGGCTCAATTTTTCGGTCGAGCATGCACTTCATTTCTTTCATCAAATATTAAAATTCAGATTTCGAAAGCTCTTCTCGAAACATGACTTTATTGGTGAAAAGAAAAGTGATTAAAACAAAATAGAAAATAAATACTTCACCACAAAAACCTCACTAGTCACTCGGAAGAAAAATAAATGAATTCACTCATGCTCGTATTTACACTCGTTTTAGGCTTTTTCTCCACTCTATTGCACTCTCACACTCATGCCTTTTACCACTCAAAATCCCTCTTGGGGTTTCGTATGTCGTCTCTTTGGACTTATTAGCTGCTTAGGGGGTTGGTTTCAAAGTGGTTACAAGGGATAAGATGTATTGGTGTAAGGGTAGGCTAAAAGAGAAAACAAATTTCGGTGTAGTGTGGCCTTGGGGGGCCAAACAATGGTGGAACAACACTTGGAGATCGGGAATAGAGGATATGAACAGCAAAGGAAAAAAAATTCAACACTTCACAATTTTTTTTTATATTCGAATTTTTTTTAATTTCTTATATTTTTTTTCACTAATACTTGCTTAATTACAATATGAAAAACTTGAATACAGACTCTTGTTTTTTTAATTTTGATTTTTTCACGAACCTATTTCAGACTTGTTACTAACATCGTCGCTTCTCGATTTACAAGCTCTGATACCAAATGATGTGATTCGGCTCAGGAAGATGGAGTCGAATTCACGTTGTTGCCCGATCATCGACGAGAAGAGTCATTCACAAAATTATTGGTTTGTTTGTAACGACTTGAGTGAATGGATATTAATGAAATGGGAACAAAGTGGGCTAGGTGAAAGATAGTAGGTTTAGTTAGATAAAAACAAAGTTAGAAGATATGTCGATGGCTAGGTTTTAGGATAATAGGATAAACAAAGAAGGAAAATGGAAATGGATAAATGGACTTAAACTTCAGGAGCGATTCAACACTAAATAGTGTTTCCCCAGTTCCTATATTGTTTAAGGTGGAAAACATGGATGGTAGATGGATAGTTGAACACCACACCAATGCTTAGCGATAAGTTCAGAAACAAGTTCGGGTTGACGCCACTAGCGAGCTAGATAAGTCACTCGAGACTCGTATGAAATTGGAGAGGAAATTAACCTCACAAGAACAAATGTTCATTCAATAATTTGGCAAAAGTCCTCCATAAATAAAATGAGAAAACTATTTATAAGCCTAGGATGCCTATTGATATTCGGCATCTATGATGTTCACACTAACTTAAATTTTGTTCACATTTGTATTTAACATGTTCACACAAAAGCATTAAAATTCGGTTCATGCTTGAAGGCATGAATTGGCCAAACCATCATGTTCCTTCACTTGATGTATTCATGCATACTTAGCCTTGAAGAATAGCCATAATGCCATGAATTGCAGCCTTTTAATACTCCTACATCTCCCTTGGCTGAATAAGGATTTAATGTGCCTTGAATTCTTGAATTGAACGTAAAGAAATTCGTCTCCCTTGTAACCAACGTCCATGCACTTTAATAAATGGCAAAATAATCATGCATGGGAAAAGAATGGTTTGTTCTAGATGTTGGTTGATACTTGCACGAATTTTCCCAAGCATTTCTCTTCTAATTGCCCATAAATACAGTCCATGAATCTTCAAATACATGTTCAATCAGTAGCTTCCTCTTGCATGAACGTCCCAAATGCATGTGTCTCTTTGAATGTTGTCCATTAAGCCTCAAAAATGCATGCACCTTGCATTAACTCCTCTTTATTCATTCGGCTGAACCTAAACACACATTAAACACACTAAATCAAACATGAATTCGACTGAACCTTAATAAAACATAATCTAGACATATTGATTAGTGTATTAAATAAATTAAAACACATTTAATTATGGACTAGCTAGTATACTAAATTCGACAATCAAGTGAAAAACAATTAATGAACTAAATTGAGCTAAGATATTTGGTCATAAGCTGTAACAAATTAAATAAAGTAAAACTAATCTTAGTTTATTATAATGATAAAAGAAATGAGCTAAAACTAAGCTAGGTTGAGCTCAAACGAGCTTAAATGAGCTCAAGTGAGCTGATTCAAGCTGAATGGAGTTTAGGGAGCTGAAGATGAGCTAAAATCACCTTGCACTAAGGTGCAAGGCGTCTTTAATGAGTTGGACCAGAGTTCATCAATGGGTTCGAGCTTTGTTTCACTCCAAATTTTGGTTATTAAAGTCGAGATGGCATCCTTAAAGAGCTTAGCTTGAGCTTGGGTATTAGGGCCTTGGGGTAGCTTAATGAGTTCCTTGCTTGAGCTTGGTGAGCTTCGGGGTGTGCTTACATCATTAGTACTACCTTTCATCCACAAAAGGATGGTCAATTCAAGCGGATTATTCAAATACTTGAGGATATGTTGATATGCTGTATTCTTGAGTTTGAAGGTACGTGGGAACGATACCTGCCATTGATTGAATTTGCGTACAATAATATCTTTCAATCGAGTATTAAAATGGCACCTTATGAAGCTTTGTACGGTCACAAATGTCGAACACCTTTTTATTGGACTAAGCTCAATAAAAATAAGATACACGGGGTTGATTAGATCAAAAAGACTGAACAAAAAGTGTAAGTGATTCGCAATAGTCTGAAAGTAGTGTCAGATCGTTAGAAGTCATATCCAGACTTGAAACAGAAAGATATTGAGTTTTAGATTGGAGAAAAAATGTTTTTGAAAGTCTCACAATGTAAGAAAATACTCCGATTCGGTCATAAAAGTAAATTGAGTCCAAGATTCATTGGGCCGTATGAGATTATTGTGCGTATCGGGCCAGTCGCTTATAGATTGCTGTTGTCTGAGTTAGAAAATATTCATAATGTATTTCATGTATCCATGCTTCAATGTAATCAATTTGATTCTTCACATGTGATCTCTCCGTTTGAGATTGAAATTAAGTCTGATATGACATATGAAGAGGAACCGTTCCTGATTTTAGATTATGAGGTTAAAGAATTGAGAAATAAGGAAATATCTTTAGTAAAAATCTTATGGCATCAGCACGGGATTGAAGAAGCTACGTGGGAGCCCAAGAATGCTATAAGAGAACATTACGTAAACCTATTCACTGGTAAGATTTTCAAGGACGAAAATCCCTAAGGAGGGGAGAGTTGTAATAGCTCGGTTTAGACCCAAGTTAGAATAGTGGTTTCAGGACCACAAATCTGAGTTAGAAAAAAATATTTTAATACTATTTTTACTACTTACGGCATGTGATAAGGTATGTGTGAAAGTTTCATGTGAAAATTTTATCGTTTGTGTGTTCAATTTGATAAAAGGACTTACAACTCCTTGAAAAAAGGGACACGCCCGTGTGCCACTGCTGTGTGACGTGATTGCCAGGCCGTGTTCGATCTGTTAAATTGCACACAGTTGTGTGGGTCAATGGCCAGGCTGTGTGAATCATGAAAGCCTTGGTCGACACCCTCGAAAGACACGGGTGTGTGAGCTGCCCGTGTGGCAAGGCTTAGGCTGTGTCATCTTCTCTATTTGGTCTGTTTTGTCCCTTTGTTGCTCGTTTTTGGCTCCTTTTGAATCTTGGTGCTCTCTTGAGTACAAAACATGAAATAACCGTATTAAGAGCACCAAAATCCACAAATCTAGTACTAAACATCCATAAATATGCTAAGTATTTAGAGTAAAAATATGTATAATTTGGCGTTTATCAAATACCCCCACTCTTAAGCATTTGCTTGTCCTCAAGCAAAACTCTCATTTACTACTAGAATTCCTTCCTTTCAATCACATAATCATTACTGATAATGTTACAGACTATTCCACGGAAAATCATACAGTGAGAATTCAACTATAGGGGCATTAAAAGCCTCAAACAATCTAAATCGAATATTTTGATAATAAAATTATAGGTAATCTCCTTCCTCCAAGTAATTAACTTTAGTCCTAAATATACAAGAGATGACATCCTCACTAAAGATTCACTCAAATCACTCAAAGTGTTTAAGGTTCAAGATTAAGCACTCGATTGTCTAACATGAGAAGTTATTATCATAGGCTTGCATGAAAATCAATCTCCACTACTTGTAAATGATATGATACACAAATCAAAAGGTCTTTGCATGGTTGTAATGAGGTTTAAGTTACGGGTATGGACACAAGCTGAAAAGAAAAAGGTTTGAATCGAGATAATTTCAATATATTACCCCACTATCAAAAACTTAATTACTGAATCACAAACAAATATCTAGCACCATATTACATTAGCTCTTTTTTTTTATGAACAAATCAAATCAAGTCAATTCAATATAGAAATCATACTTCATGATTCAGTAACAAAAAATGGTGAACATAGTGAGGTAACAATATTAAATTTAATCTCGATAAAAAAAAAGGAATTTAAGTAAGAGGATTTCAACAATAATGGGTTAATGATGAGGGTTAATCAATAAAAAAGGTTAGTAGGCTCAAAGCGGGTTCACTAATGGTTTAATTATGTGGGAAGGCTTTTTATGGAGTAAGTGGGTTAAATCCTAAGTGTAAGTGGGTTAAATCCTAAGTGCCTTTATCATCTCAGTATATCAAATCATACGTGTGATCTCAACATGTATAATCGAAGCAAGTTCTAGAATAACAGTTCAATGTTGACGTACTCAAACCACAAAAGAAGTGAGTAAGAAAGAAAGCTATATGCTCAAAAGGCTCAAAAATCTCACCAAAAATTTGGGTTTGTGATGTCATTCCTGTATACATAAGATTTCAAGATAATACCTCAATTTAGAAAAATAGTCTAAAAATTTTAGTTCTCAAAATATCAACTTATCATGCTCAATTCTCTAATGTCCTATAATCAAATAATCATGCATAATTCCCATGGTCTAATTTATGACATATCAACAATAATTATAGATTACTCAGAATTCATTTGATCAATATTATGAGAAAATCACTTAAGCACAAGACCAAATTCAGGGATTTGAGAATAATGCAAAAAGTTAGGCATCATGTTCATGTTCACCCCCCACACTTAAGATGTACATTGCCCTTAATGTACAAAGATAGAATATTCAGAGTAAAGAAAATCATAAGAGGGAAAAAGGTGAAACTCCCTGTTATATGGATGCGGAGCTTGATTCTGAGGCTGAAGTGTTTGGGGAAAGTGGTAGCTACCACTGTTCTTGGCTAGATGAAGAAATTGGGTTGTTGAACATGGCACTCGTTGGGTATTGTTCCTTATTTGTTTCCTCATTCTGTAAAATATTCCTAGCAGCTTTGCTTGGAAGTCTGTAGAATCATGAAGAGCTTATTAAGAGTTGGTGTGGAAGAGAGCTTAGTGGGATTACTTGTTAGAAATACCAAAAAAATAAAGAAAGTAAAATGTACTAATATAGATGTCTTTCAAAAGAAAATAATAAAATTGAAATGAAAATAAAAATAAAAAGATAAGAGGATTCAATGATCCTCGTCAGTGGGGCCCTCAAGTGGTGGCGATGGAGTGGCGATGTGAAAGTGCTATCACAGCTGCTACATCATGGCCTGCATGCCGTCCATCTATCTGTCACATCACCAATCTCGCTCGTGAATCATCTCGAACTGTGTAGTGCAATACTGCTCGAAGTGAGTGAGTCAGTTAGAAAGGTGTGCCAATGAAGCAGCCGCATGAACTGGTCGTTCCCTAGGTGGCATGATAGAAGGCTCCTCGTGCTATGGGGGGACATCAGCAGTAATGTCCTCAAGATCCCCTCGCCAATGGCATGAGTGAGACGGTACTGAGGAGGATCAATCCCACGTCAGCACTCGATCATCCTCATGTGTAACATAGTCATGATGCCCTGTGGGGACATCTGACCTATCAGTGTAAGTGCTGATGACTAGGCCACGGTGTTGAGGAGGCCAAAGTGTTTAGAAAGGCGTGTCACGTAGGGGCTGATAGAGACTCCCTGCCGATGCCGCACAGTCTGATGGCGAATGGCGAAAGCGATGAAATATGCCAAGTCAGTCACGTGTGCATTCACCATGCACCATAAATAGTAGGCATCGCGGGTGTTGACAACATCAGTGCTCTCTCTTCTTCCAGTCAAGGTGTGTGCTAATATGGCATGGAGATATCGTAGGGAAGGGACGAGAGCTGAGGCCTTCAAGCGACTAGGGTCGTAGGTGGAAGAGAGTGGTGCCAAAGCCTTCCAACACAAGAAGGGAGAAATGTGGATATTGCGTGGTAGTGCATTCATGTCCTCCTCCTCTATAAACTCATTGGTGTAAAGTCCCAGAGTGACTCCAAACTCTAGGACACTCATCGCGTGAACTAGACCACCTAATCGGAAGTGAATGGTGCCGGGGTTGTCTTTGTTCATCATCACCACCTTTAAATGAAAAGTAGAGCATAATTCTAAAGTTATCTCTAAATAAGTGGGCTCAGTAATAGCAAAGAACCGTTCCCATGGGTCTGTGGACAGGAGGGCGTAGAGGGCATCAACTAACTGGACTTGCTCTATGGTACCCCAGTCGATGCAGTGACCTATAGTGAAGGGTCGCGCGTGTAGTATCTGAAATAGCTCCTCCTGCGAAGCTTGTGGAAACTCAATGAATGGGTGTCAAACTTCGGCTGTAGCAGGTATCGAGGAAGAACCCGGTCCCCGACGTCTCTTTGAGGATGGGACAACGGCCTTTTTACCTTTCGATGATGACATAATGTACCTAAAAATGTATGAGCATTGATATAGTACGTCCAAGATGTGTTAACATTTAACGATATCAAGCAAGAAGTGAAAAATTTATATGATTATTCAAAAGCATTTATTGGAATCAAAGATGCATCATCGTTTAAGCAAGAGTCCTAAAACTATCATATGCTATTTAATAGATTTAACAGTTCAAATGTAGAAAATACTAAACCAAATTACTAAATTATTCAGAACAAATTGGTAACAGTAACAATATCTGTGTAAGGCATATAGAATACCAATGCAGTAATGCAAATTGGAAAAACAAAATTGAGAAAGTGAACCAAAAGCTGCTGTAGGGTGGCGCACGAGTGTGTGGCGTGGGGATACAACCGTGTGGAGGCAAAATGGAGGGAAAAAAGAGGGTAAAGTGAGGATTAATGCAGGGGGAGTGGAGTTTAGGTGGGCTGGGGGTTGAGGAAGTGAGAATCTAGGGAATGGTAGCCGGAATAGGGATTAGGGAGGGGAGAAGGGGAGATTTCGGCTAGGGTTTTGAAAGGAAGAAGAAAATGGATAGTGATTTACTTATATAGGGGAGGTGCACACGGCCTAGGGCCACGCCCGTATACTCTGAAAGTGAGCTCGTGTTTTTCGAATTTTGCAATTTAGGTCATGCCCGGCTATTATCCCATGCCCGTGTGTCTTGGGTGCGTGTGGCACACGGCCATGTCGCACGGTCATGCCTAGCTTTGTTCGCTTCACCCACGCCCTTGTCTTAGGGTACCACGCCCATGTATTATTGTCCAGGGCTTAACGACATGGGCGTGTCTGACCTTGTGTCGAAGAAACAGAATCAAGCCTTGTCCCTAGCACGCCTTCCATTCTCACGCTCGTGTTCACCTATCAAGTTCACCCACGGCCATGTCGCACAGCCATGGGGATTTATCACATCCCGTGTTTTGGGGAAATAGTGTCCTTCTTCCACAGGGTCATATCGCACGGCCATGTCTCTTCCCTTATTTGGCCACGGCTTTAGGCACGCCTGTGTGCTTGGCCGTGTGTGTTGAAAAACTTTGCAATTCAAAGATAAAGTTAATGATTCAAAGTGTTAGAAATTAAAAATAAAGAAATCAAAATAAGTTAGTTCTCGGGTTGCCTCCCGAAAAGCACTTATTTATAGTCTAAGCTCGACTTACCTCTCTTGTGAATAGTCAGGATGGTTCGAGGAGTTTAGCTCCTCATTCTTGCTATCAATCTCATCAAAATAGGGTTTTAATTGAGTGTTGTTTACCTTAAAAGTGGTGAACTTGGGGTGACTCACCTCCACCGTACCGAATAGAAAAATACTAAGTACCGTAAGTGGGATTTCCTCATTCAGTGTGGTAGTGACAATGTGGGGATCTGCGGCATCTAGTAAGACCTTAAGTTGATTAGGAGAGGTATCGGGCTTGTCTTGGTGTAGTTTCGGTTTATCATGTGTTTTCGATTTGTGTGCTCACCATTCATCTAGCTCCTCTATCTGTAGCCTTCGTTCTTCATGAATGTGTCCTCTATCATTTCTGGAACATGGCTCGTGAACTTCTTTGAAGCTTAATTTCTGCAAAAAGTTTTAGTAGATTGGTGTGGACTATTACCTTCAATGTTCGATGTGATGCCAGAATTACGAGCTTGAAGGGTGATCATTTCATCTCCCACACGAAGTGTAAGCTCATCTGTGCCAACATCAATAATTGTTTTAGCAGTTGCTAGAAAGGCCCTTCTTAAAATCAAAAGGGTGTTTTATCCTCCTCTATGTCTAGAACAACGAAATCAACGGGGAATATGAACTTATCTACTTTCACGAGTACATTTTCAATAATACCCTACAGAATCTTATAGTTTTATCTGCCAATTGAATGCTCATCCTAGTTTGTTTAGGTTTCCAAAGACCTAGTTGCTTAAACATTTTGTAGGGCATAACGTTAATACTAGTCCCTAAATCAGCTAATGCATGAATTATATCTAAACTACCAATTAAACAAGGAATTGTAAAACTCCCTGGATCTTTTAATTTGTGGGGTAGATTATTTTGTAGAATAGCTGAGCAGACTACATTTAGCTCCACATGCGATGCTTCGTCCAACTTTCGCTTATTTACTAAAAGCTCTTTTAAAAATTTCATTGCATTTGGCATCTGCGACAAAGCTTCAATAAACGGTAAGTTAATATGTAATTTTTTCAAAAGTTTGAGGAATTTACCGAATTGTTCATCTGATCGGTCTTTCCTCGTTGCATTAGGGTATGGGACACGAGGTTTATATTCATCATTCACCGTCTTGTTATGACTTACCTCACTTTTACCTTTGCTCACCACAGTTCCCTGCATCAATTTTGGCTCAGGCGCAATGAATCCTTCCTTATCATGAGTACTAATTGCGTTGAGGTGTTCCCTTGGGTTAGGTTCAGTATTACTTGGTGAGCTACCTTATGGTCGTTCGAAAATTAGTTTGGATAGCTGGCCTATCTGAGTTTTGAGTCCTTGGATCGATGCTTGTTGATTTTTAAATGTTGTCTCGGTATTTTGGAAACGGGTTTCTAACATTGATATGAATTTTGAGAGCATCTCTTCAAGGTTCAGTTTCTTCTCTTGTTGATAAGGTGGCTGTTGAAAACCCTGAGGATTTTGTGGCTTTTGATTTCCTTAACCACCCCAGGAGAAATTTGGATGGTTCCTCCAACCTACATTATAAGTATTACTGTATGGGTTATTTTGAGATCTAAAGTTATTGTTACCCATATAGTTGACTTGTTCCTCTTTGATTGTGGGATTGAAGGATTGATATTATGTATGCACACCTCCTCCACTTGAGTCACACCTCATTACTGGATGTACCTGCATAGAACCAAGTAAACCATCAATCTTTTTATTAAGAAGTTCTACCTGATTTGACAGCATTGTAACTGAGTTGACGTTATAGATGCCGGCTGTTTTTGTTGGCTTAGTCCTCATGAATTGCCACTGATAGTTATTCAGTGACATTTCTTCAATGAATTCATAAGCCTCTTCAGGTGTTTTGTTGTTGATGGTTCCGCCTGCAGCTGCATCAACCATTTGCCGAGTCGAGGGATTCAAACCATTATGGAATGCTTGTACTTGAAGGCAAAGCGATAACCCATGGTGAGGGCACCTTTTCAGTAAGTCCTTGTATCTCTCCCATGCATCGTAAAGTGTTTCTAAATCCATCTGTACAAAAAAAGAGATATCATTATGTAATTTAGCTGTTTTAGCTGGCGAAAAATATTTTAGTAAAAATTTCTCGGTCATTTGTTCCCATGTAGTAATTGACCCTCATGGTAACGAGTTCAACCACTGTTTAGCTTTTTTCCTCAATGAAAAAGGAAATAACCGAAGACGAATAGCATCATCAAAAACACCAATGATTTTAAATGTATCGCAAAATTCTAGAAAGTTTGCTAAGTGAGCGTTGGGATCTTCATCCTGCAAACCATCAAACTGAACAAACTGCTGTATCATTTGAATAGTGTTAGGATTTAATTCAAAAGTATTTGTAGCTACAGCAAGTCTAACTATGCTAGATTCAGTTCCTGTTAAAGAAGGTTTAGCATAATCATACATAGTGCGTGGAGCAGGATTTTGATTAGCCGCAATTGCAGGAGGTAGCTAATTTCCTTGGTTTTTAGCCATCTTGCCGGTTGGAGGTTGAGTATCGTCTTCTTGCTCGTTCTCTATGTATCTTAACCTGTGCCTTATTTCTCTTTGGTTTCTACGAACTGTGTGATTAATTTCTTCGTCAAAAAGTAATGGTCCCGACGGGTTTCTTCTAGTCATAAACTATAAAAACCTGCTAAGAGAAAGAAAAAGTAAATAAATAATAATAATTAAATTAAATTAAATTGCAAGAAAAAGAAATGGCTAAAGTAATAAAAATTAAGCATTCCTAATATTTTAGTTCTCCGGCTACGGCGCCAAAAACTTGATCGCGTGATTCGTAACAATTAATAAATATTTATAATGAAGATCAAACCTAGACTAACTATTATCACAACGAAAAGGCAAACGCATCTATCGAACAATAGTATTGTAATGACAAGACCAGGATATCGTACCCAAGGGAACCAAAAGTACTGGCAATAACTATCTTTTTATTATTTAACCTAGAAATAAAGAGGGGTTGTTTATTAAACTAATTAAGTAATTAAACTAAAGTGAAGAGAAAATTTGGAAAAAGACTTGAAGAAAAGTATTTGATAAAGACGACACCCGAGGAATCCACCTAGATTTCACTTGTTATCTTACTCTGAACTAGACAATTTATTCACTTTACTTGATCCGTGAGACTCCCTAACCTATATTATTATCTCTTTCGAGACTAATAACGTCTAACCATTAGTTGAATTAATCGAAATCTCTTTCTTAATTAAAGCCCCTAGGGAAGGAGTAAATCGATCTATGGACTCCCATATTAGGTTTCACTCTAATCTGGCAAAATCTCGTAACCCTATTTCTAGGCGTTCGATCAACTCCGCTTATTTATGCTAAATCTACTCTTAGACAGGGACTTTTGCTCCTCTGCATTGTGACAGCCTTAAAACGACCCTAGTCAGAATGTGGTTTCGGGACCACAAAATCGAGGCATAAAAATAATTTAATATTTATTTTATTGCCTATAATATGTGTTAACTCATGTGTGACATTTTTGATGTTTTAATTTAGATTTATAAATGTGAATTTCACTAGAAAGGACCTAGTAGAAAACTTTGAAAGTATGATGGGGAAATGTGTGATGACTAATTAAAGCATGCATGCAAAACAATGGCCTTGCATGTCAAATATCCCTCTTTTTATAGGAGGTGGCCGGCCATGACAAGGGAGTATGGGCAAAACATGTCATGAAACATGTTTTCTTGGTGCATTAGGGAGAAACATTAAACTAAGGGTGTGGGTAATAAAAAATGAAAAAAAATGTGTGTGAAGGCTTCTCCTCCCCATTGCCGTGTATTGAAGAAAAGAAAAGAAAAAATTTTGCTCATCCATTTCATTCTCTCTTGACCGAAAATACTAAAGAGGAAGGAAGGAATTTTTGCTTCATGTTTGGTTTGGAAGGGATTAGGAAGAGATTTGGCTATACTTGCATCAAGATTAAGGTATGTTTGAGGTTGTGCCATGGGATTCATGCATGTTTTAGTTGCTAGCTTGATGTTTTTATTAGCCCATGGTTCAAATCTTTGCTATGTCATGGAATGATATTCGCCAAAGTGGATGTGGTGTTAATGCCATTGCATGCTAAATATCAAGCTTGATAATGATACATGTGATGGGGATTGAGGACTCTTAGATTTTCCTTTAGCATTTTGAATGAGATACTAAGTTCTTTGTTTAACCATGACCAAATTGAAACGGTATGGTGTTGTGGTGTTTTCGCCATGGTATATCCATAAGTATGATTCATGCATGTTGCATGGTAAGTAAGATTTGAGCTTTGGATATGTGTTTATATTTGGATATAAGCAACTTGAGATTCGGCCCTTGCACCTACATGAATATATGTTTGCACATGATGTATTGGTATGACATATATACTATTTCAAGGTGTATATTTGCTTGTGATGATGTTTCGGTTATGAAGGAAATGATAGATGTGTATTGAGTTACAATATGGAATGCGTTAGTTAGTAAAATGTATGCTGTTTTTTTTTTTGTGTGGTTTTAGGTGTATAATTGGCCTCAACATGGACATGCATATTCGGCCACATGAGGGGAAATGGTGTGCATGCATTCGGTTAGAGGCAAGCATATTGATGCCTGTTCTTGGCTTAGAAAATCCGGCTAAGGAGAGTACTAAATAATGTGTTGAGTTGATTCATGATTTCCGTACATATGTGACTTTAATGTCTAATGAAAATATGTGGGCTAAGTACCTTGAATTCCTCTTTCGATGCTCAAATGATAAAACCAATTTATTTGTTAAATTAAGCTCAAGAGCAAAGGGAGCTAAATCCGATAAGGGAAGGAAAAAGTCGTCGAATAGCCGTCAAATCGTTCGACCACGTCCGAGGTAAGTTCTCGAGTAATGGAACTTAGATTATGATTTGATTAGATCATGCTCTTTGTGTGTGGCTATTGAGCCGAAATTGCAAATGTGATAAGTGACTTGTGTTTGAATTTTGCTAATGAGAATGAAATACTGAATGTGTCATGATTTATTGATAATTGTGCTTGGCTATTTGAATGATGTCCGGCTAAGCCCGAAGGCTTTGTGTTAAGTGACCATATCCGGACTAAGATCCGAAGGCGTTAGTGCGAGTTAATAAATCCGGGTTAAGCCCAAGGCATTTGTGCGAGTTACTAAACCCGGTTAAGTCCCAAGGCATTCGTGCGAGTTACTATAACCGGGTTTGTCCCAAGGCATTTGAGCGGTCGTTATATCCGGTTAAATTCGAAGGTACGTGATTCGAGAACGAGCGTTCTTGCTGTAAGAATTTCAGTTAATACGCTTGAAAAATTCCAGCAATGAGGTATGTTCGTATGTGCTTGAAATTAGTTGATTCCTTGAATGATATTCGCTCGATCGAGTAATGAGCTTCCGGTATTTGGCTAAGATGATCCCTTATGTATGAATATAGGGGTTGGAATGTGAAATAAGTATGACATTGAGAATTTGTGCATACGAAATTATCCGTTAGCTATATGATTGCTATGCTTTTGTTGTGCTGGAATCCCTTGCTCAAACTTACTAAGCATAAATTGCTTACTCCGTTCTCTGTTTCTCTGTTTTATAGATTTTGCTCGTTAGCTATCGGATCCGGGATCATCGAAGTCGAAGTCATCCACACTATCAAAGCCCTTTTGGTATTCTTTTAGTTGAACTCCGGATGTGGCATGTATAGGACTACCCTTTGCTGTTTTTCAAATACGTTTTGTGATGTATGTGTGTACAGCCATGCGAAAATGGCTCGTAAAAGTGGGGTATGGCATTAGACTATTTGTGTTTATGTATATATGTATGGTTTCATGATGTGAGCATGGACTAGAATGGAAGTGTTGGGCAAATGATCAGCCATTGGAATGGCTAAATATGAGTATATGTGGACCTATGTATGACAAAACTCTAGTTGGTCCATGGAAACCACGAAATAGGTAAAGTTTACCTTGAAAACAGATACGGACAGCAGCAGTGGTGAGCATTTGAAAAATCACTAAAATTTGTAGGAATGGAATTAAATAGTGAATAAATTATGTAAATGAACCTTGATGAATCTACTTTCATATGGAAGAAACGAAACGGTCATATGAGTTATATGTTAAGAGATGTTAAAGTTCTCGTGAAACAGGGCTAGAACGGTTTCTGGATCCCCTGTTCCGACTTTGGAAATTCATTGTAAATTAACCATAGATGATTAGGAGTCATGCCATATATGTATAGATTCCTCTTTGAGTCTAGTTTCTAAAGAAACAAACAGCATCAGTATTGAAGACCTGTACCGGAAGATATCCAATTCGTAATGCATAAAGGTCAGTGTAGTCGAACCTTGGAATAGGGGAGACTTTAACTAATAAACTGTACTAATTGGCTCAACAAAAAATTCTAGAAAAAAATCTGTAGATTGACATAGGAGTCTAGTTTTGGGGAAAAATTACGAAACTGATTTTCGAGTTTTGAAACTCAAGATATGATTTTTAAGGCGACAGTGATGCAGTAACCAGCTTGTCTGGAAATTTTTAAATGGACAGTGAAAATGATTAAGTTAAGTTTGTGTGCACCTTGTGTTCGACTCCGGTAACGGACTGGGGTATGGGGTGTTACAATTTTATTGGTATCAGAGCTACGGTTTAGTCGATTTTAGGACTACCGTAATGCGTTTGGGTCTAGCTATACATGCCATTTTATGTGATTATTTGATAGTGTGGTGATTTCTGACGTTTGAATTTGTGTTTATTTATAGTAATGGATCCCGATCCCAACCGAAGCGATAGCGATGATGTGGAGAGTGTGGCGCTGCTCCGCACAAGGGACAGAGCCATGGACTCTCAACCTATTGCTAGCAATCCGAATGATGAGGCTAGGCACGCCTTTTATAGCGTGATGAATGATTGGTTTAACCAATACATTCGAACTAACACGGCTGTTCCACAACCTCCATTCCCGACTAATACAACCCCCGCACCTACAATGCCTCCGGTAACTGACCAAATAAGGTCGAATAAGCCCCCAGTTGATAGAATCCGAAAACATGGGGCTACTGAATTTAAAGCTACAGATAGCAATGATGCCGAGCAAGCTGAATTTTGGTTGGACAACACTATCCGGGTACTCGATGAGCTATCTTGTACGCCCGATGAATGTCCAAAGTGTACTATCTCCTTGCTACGTGATTACGCCTACTATTGGTGGAGTACTCGACTTCACAGCCCCGAGAGCAAGTAACTTGGGAGTTTTTCCAAACGAGTTTGGAAAAAGTATATCGATCGAGATTCATGGATCAAAAGCGGAAGGAATTTCTTGAACTTAAACAAGGTTCCATGTCGGTTACCGACTATGAACGAAAGTTTGTGAGGCTTAGCCAGATGCTGCGAGAATGCATTTCTTCGAAGTCGTGATGTAAACGCTCAAGATGGATGAATGATGATATAAAGTCGTATGTTGGCATTTTGGAAATCAGAGTTTGTGGCTCTTGTCGAGCGAAGCGTGCAAAGCCGAGGAGCTCGAGATGGAGAAAAGGAAAGTGAAGTGGGAGCAAGGGAGTTTCAGAAGAGGTCTTGGGAAGCCCTTCCCACATCATCAAAGAAATTTAGAGATGGCTTAGGCCGATCTAGAGACACTTTGGGCTTTACTAGACTAGACCGCGATCGACCCCCTATGGGCACGCTGAGTCACTTGATCGCCGATGTTGGCAATGATCATCGAGACGAACGGAGTGCCAATATTGTGGCAAATGGCATTCGGAGTTGTAGATTCCGTGACCGCTCTGTTACAAGTGCGGATCACCGACCACTTCATTAAAGATTGCCCGAGGTTGTCTGAACAGAATGTAGATCAGAGTAGGAAACCGAGCGCTACCACAACTCGAGGTAAACCATCTAGAAATACGGGCAATACTAGTGGTGGTCAGAGAGGATCTAGAGATGCTACGACCAGATCCGAGGCTCGCGCTCCTGCTAGGGCTTATGCCATACGCGCACGTGAGGATGCTTCCTCGCCAGATGTTATTATCGGTACTTTCACTCTCTTTGATACTAATGTGATTGCTTTGATTGACCCTGGTTCTACTCATTCTTATATATGCGAAACCTTAGCATCCAGTAAGACTTTACCTATTGAGTCTACTGAGTTCGTAATTCGGGTGTCAAATCCCTTGGGTCGTTACGTGCTCGTCGAGAAAGTGTGTAAGAAATGCCCCCTAGTAATTCGAAATTCCTATTTTCTGGCGGAATTGATGCTGTTGCCGTTTGACGAATTTGATGTTATACTCGGTTTAGATTGGTTGACCGTGCATGATGCGGTTGTGAATTGCAAAAGCAAGACTACTGATTTGAGGTGCGCAAATAACGAGATGATTCGAATTGAGTCTACGGACTTGAAGGGGTTGCCAACTGTAATATCATCAATGTTGGCCCAGAAATATGTAAGAAAAGGGTGCGAAGCATACCTTGCGTATGTACTTGATGATAAGGAGTTAGAAATAAAACCCGAATCTGTGCCGGTGGTTTGTGAATACCCGGATGTTTTTCCCGAAGAATTACCGGGTTTGCCACCTGTTCGGGAGGTAGAGTTTGGTATTGAGCTTATACCTGGGACCACACCGATTTCGATAGCTCCGCATCGTATGGCACCAACGGAATTAAAGGAGTTGAAAGCTCAGTTGCAAGAGTTGGTGGATAGAGGTTTTGCTCGCCCGAGTTTTTCACCTTGGGGTGCACCGGTGTTGTTTGTGAAAAGAAGGACGGAACCATGAGGTTGTGCATCGACTATTGTCGACAATAAAGTGACAATAAAGAACAAATATCCGTTATCAGCGTATCGATGATTTGTTCTATCAACTGAAGGACCTCGGTGTTCTCAAAAATAGATTTGAGATCGGGCTATTATCGATTCTTGAATCGAGATTCGGATATACCCAAAACGCCTTGAGCGAGATATGGTCACTACGAGTTCTTAGTGATGCCGTTTCGGCTCACTAATGCCCCTGCGGTATTTATGGATTTGATGAATCAGATCTTCAGACCGTACTTGGATCGGTTCGTAGTTTTGTTCATTGACGACATCTTGGTCTATTCAAGAGATGAGACCGAACATGCGGAGCACCTGAGATTAGTGTTACAAATTCTACGGGATAAGCAGTTATATGCTAAGTTCAGCAAGTGTGAGTTCTGGTTAAGAGAGGTTAGCTTCTTGGGTCATGTGGTATCTGCATGGGGTATTCGAGTCGACCCGAGCAAAATTTCAGCCATACTTAACTGGAAGCCTCAGAAATATTACTAAGGTTCGAGCTTTTTGGGACTTGCTTACTTACTACGACGGTTTGTAAAAGGATTCTCGATGATAGCCACACCCATGACGAAACCGCTTGAAAAGATGTCAAGTTGAATGGACGGAAAAGTGTCAGAAAAGTTTTGATCAATTGAAAACTCATTTGACGAAAGCTCCAGTATTAGTGCAGCCCGAATCTGGCAAAGAATTTGTCATCTATAGTGACGCCTCCCTACTTGGGTTAGGTTGCGTATTGATGCAAGAAGGTCGAGTTGTGGCCTATGCATCGAGACAATTAAAGCCACATGAGAAAAATTATCCGACCCGTGATCTCGAATTGGCTGCCATCGTATTCGCCTTAAAGATATGGCGACATTACTTATTTGGTGAGAAGTGCCATGTGTATTCGGATCACAAAAGTCTCAAATATTTGATGACTCAAAGAGACTTAAATCTGCGACAAATCGTTGGCTCGAGTTGTTAAAAGATTATGAGCTTGTCATTGATTATCACCCGGAAAGGCTAATGTGGTTGCGGACGCCTTAAGCCGAAATCACTTTGCTTTACTGACGATGAATGTACACTTGTCTATTCTACCCGACAATGTGTTAGTAGTGAATTAAAGGCCTAACCATTGTTGACTCATCAAATTCGTGAAGCTCGAAAAGTTGACGATGAGTTGGTTGCAAAACGGGTGAGTGTGTTCCAAACAAGGAATCGGAGTTTCAAATTGATGATGACGATTGTTTCGAGTTCGAAGTCGTCTGTGTTCCAAAGAATTCGAACTTATTTCGATAATTCGAGCGAAGCCCATTGTAGCCGAATGGCAATCCACCCGGAGCACGAAGATGTACAACGACTTGAAACGTCGGTTTTGGTGGCATGGTATGAAACGAGACATCTCCGACTTTGTTTCGAGATGCTTAATATGACAACAAGTGAAAGCGGAACATCAAGTGCCTTGAGATTACTTCAGCCGATCAAGATACCCGAGTGGAAATGGGATCGAGTCACGATGGACTTTGTGTCCGGACTGCCATTGTCAGCAAGTAAGAAGGATGCGATTTGGGTTGTTGTTGATAGACTGACTAAGTCGGCTCACTTTATCCCCGTGCATGCGGATTTTTCATTGGATAAACTAGCTGAATTGTACGTTTCTCAGATTGTGAGATTACACGGGGTACCGATTTCTGTTGTGTCGGATAGAGATCCGAGATTCACCTCGCGATTTTGGAAGAAATTGCAAGAAGCTTTGGGTACCAAGCTGCATTTTAGCACCGCTTTTCATCCACAAACCGATGGTCAATCCGAGCGATAATTCAGATACTTGAGGATATGTTGAGATGTTGCGTCCTTGAGTTCGATGGTTCATGGGAGCGGTATTTACCTTTGATTGAATTCGCACAACAATAGTTTTCAATCAAGTATTAAGATGGCGCTTTACGAGGCCTTGTACGGCGTAAATGCCGTACACCATTGTTTTGGACCGAGCCGTGAAAAGCAAAATTTTCGAGTGGATTTGATTAAAGATGCTAAATGAAAGTAAAAGTAATCCGTGAAAATCAAAGATAGCCTCGATTGTCGAGAAGTCGTGCGCGGATCTGAAACGAAAAGACATTGAGTATCAGGTGGGAGATAAAGTGTTTCTTAAAGTTTTGCCTTGGAAAGAGATACTCAGATTTGGGCGCAAGGGCAAATTGAGTCTGAGGTTCATCGGGCCATATGAGATATCCGAACGAGTCGGTCCGATTCGTGTCGTTTGATTTTGCCCCGAACTTGAAAAGATTCACGACGTCTTTCATGTTTCAATGCTTGACGCTATAGATCGATCCGTCGCATGTAATTAGTCCATCAGAGGTTGAAATTCAAGCCGATATGAGTTATGAAGAAGAACCGATTCGTATCCTAGCACGTGAAGTAAAAGAGTTGCGAAACAAGAGGGTTCCGCTAGTGAAAGTGTTATGGCTCAAACACGGATAGAAGAAGCTACTTGGGAACCCGAGAACTCTATGAAAGAGCGATACCCAAACCTATTTACGGTAAGATTTTCGAGGACGAAAATTTCTTAAGTGGGGGAGAGTTGTGACAGCCTTAAAACGACCCTAGTCGGAATATGGTTTCGGGACCACAAAACCGAGGCATAAAAATAATTTAATATTTATTTTATTGCCTATAATATGTGTTAACTCATGTGTGACATTTTGATGTTTTAATTTAGAGTTATAAATGTGAATTTCACTAGAAAGGACCTAGTAGAAAACTTTGAAAGTATGATGGGGAAATGTGTGATGACTAATTAAAGCATGCATGCAAAACAATGGCCTTGCATGTCAAATATCCCTCTTTTTATAGGAGGTGGCGGCCATGACAAGGAGTATGGGCAAAACATGTCATGAAACATGTTTTCTTGGTGCATTAGGGAGAAACATTAAACTAAGGGTATGGGTAATAAAAAATGAAAAAAAATGTGTGTGAAGGCTTCTCCCTCCCCATTGCCGTGTATTGAAGAAAAGAAAAGAAAAAAATTTTGCTCATCCATTTCATTCTCTCTTGACCGAAAATACTAAAGAGGACGGAAAGAATTTTTGCTTCATGTTTGGTTTGGAAGGGGATTAGGAAGAGATTTGGCTATACTTGCATCAAGATTAAGGTATGTTTGAGGTTGTGCCATGGGATTCATGCATGTTTTTAGTTGCTAGCTTGATGTTTTATTAGCCCATGGTTCAAATCTTTGCTATGTCATGGAATGATATTCGCCAAAGTGGATGTGGTGTTAATGCCATTGCATGCTAAATATCAAGCTTGATAATGATACATGTGATGGGGGATTGAGGACTCTTAGATTTTCCTTTAGCATTTTGAATGAGATACTAAGTTCTTTGTTTAACCATGACCAAATTGAAGCGGTATGGTGTTGTGGTGTATTCGGCCATGGTATATCCATAAGTATGATTCATGCATGTTGCATGGTAAGTAAGATTTGAGCTTTGGATATGTGTTTATATTTGGATATAAGCAACTTGAGATTCGCCCTTGCACCTACATGAATATATGTTTGCACATGATGTATTGGTATGACATATATACTATTTCAAGGTGTATATTTGCTTGTGATGATGTTTGGTTATGAAGGAAATGATAGATGTGTATTGAGTTACAATATGGAATCGTTAGTTAGTAAAATGTATGTTGTTTTTTTGTGTGGTATTAAGTGTATAATTGGCCTCAACATGGACATGCATATTCGCCACATGAGGGAAATGGTGTGCATGCATTCGGTTAGAGGCAAACATATTGATGCCTATTCTTGGCTTAGAAAATCCGGCTAAGGAGAGTACTAACTAATGTGTTGAGTTGATCATGATTTCGTACATATGTGACTTTAATGTCTAATGAAAATATGTGGGCTAAGTACCTTGAATTCCTCTTCGATGCTCAAATGATAAAACCAATTTATTTGTTAAATTAAGCTCTAGAGCAAAGGGAGCTAAATCCGATAAGGGGAAGGAAAAAGTCGTCGAATAGCCGTCGAAATCGTTCGACCACGTCCGAGGTAAGTTCTCGAGTAATGGAACTTAGATTATGATTTGATTAGATCATGCTCTTTGTGTGTGGCTATTGAGTCGAAATTGCAAATGTGATAAGTGACTTGTGTTTGAATTTTGCTAATGAGAATGAAATACGAATGTGTCATGATTTATTGATAATTGTGCTTGGCTATTTGAATGATGTCCGGGCTTAGTCCCGAAGGCTTTGTGTTAAGTGACCATATCCGGACTAAGATCCGAAGGCGTTCGTGCGAGTTAATAAATCCGGGTTAAGCCCGAAGGCATTTGTGCGAGTTACTAAACCCGGGTTAAGTCCCGAAGGCATTCGTGCGAGTTACTATAACCGGGGTTTGTCCCGAAGGCATTTGAGCGAGGCGTTATATCCGGTTAAATTCTGAAGGTACGTGATTCGAGAACGAGCGTTCTTGCTGTAAGAATTTCAGTTAATACGCTTGAAAAAATTCCAGCAATGAGGTATGTTCGTATGTGCTTGAAATTAGTTGATTCCCTTCGAATGATATTCGCTCAGTCGAGTAATGAGCTTCCGGTATTTGGCTAAGATGATCCCTTATGTATGAATATAGGGGTTGGAATGTGAAATAAGTATGACATTGAGAATTTGTGCATACGAAATTATCCGTTAGCTATATGATTGCTATGCTTTTGTTGTGCTGGAATCCCTTGCTCAAACTTACTAAGCATAAATTGCTTACTCCGTTTCTCTGTTTCTCTGTTTTATAGATTTTGCTCGTTAGCTATCGGATCCGGGATCATCAAGTCAAGTCATCCACACTATCAAAGCCCTTTTGGTATTCTTTTAGTTGAACTCCAGATATGGCATGTATAGGACTACCCTTTGCTGTTTTTCAAATACGTTTTGTGATGTATGTGTGCACACCATGCGAAAATGGCTCGTAAAAGTGGGGTATGGCATTAGACTATTTGTGTTTATGTATATATGTATGGTTTCATGATGTGAGCATGGACTGGAATGGAAGTGTTGGGCAAATGATCAGCCATTGGAATGGCTAAATATGAGTATATGTGGACCTATGTATGACAAAACTCTAGTTGGTCCATGGAAACCACGAAATAGGTAAAGTTTACCTTGAAAATAGATACAGACAGCAGCAGTGGTGAGCATTTGAAAAATCACTAAAATTTGTAGGAATGGAATTAAATAGTGAATAAATTATGTAAATGAACCTTGATGAATCTAATTTCATATGGAAGAAACGAAATGGTCATATGAGTTATATGTTAAGAGATGTTAAAGTTCTTGTGAAACAGGGCCAGAACGGTTTCTGGATCCCCTGTTCCGACTTTGGAAATTCATTGTAAATTAACCATAGATGATTAGGAGTCATGCAATATATGTATAGATTCCTCTTTGAGTCTAGTTTCTAAAGAAACAAACAGCATCAGTATTGAAGACCTGTACCGGAAGATATCCAATTCGTAATGCATAAAGGTCAGTGTAGTCGAACCTTGGAATAGGGGAGACTTTAACTAATAAACTGTACTAATTGGCTCGACAAAAAATTCTAGAAAAAAATCTGTAGATGGAAATATGAGTCTAGTTTCGGGGAAAAATTACGAAACTGATTTTCGAGTTTTGAAACTCAAGATATGATTTTTAAGGCGACAGTGATGCAGTAACCAGCTTGTCTGGAAATTTTTAAATGGACAGTGAAAATGATTAAGTTAAGTTTGTGTGCACCTTGTGTTCGACTCCGGTAACGGACTCGGGTACGGGGTGTTACATGCATAATCACATCAAATCATGAATCAATACCCGAAATATTAACACAAGTAGTAAGAACACATAATTAAGAACAAATCAAGTATTTATCATACAATTCAGATAATAATAACAAGATCCATCATAGGTTTCAACCCCCTTAGGTATCTAAGGGGTTTAGTTCATAATAAAATAATAGTACATCTCAAAAGTATGAAAATAACAAAACATAAAGAAAACTCTAAAACCCCTAAAGGAATTCTGAGAGAGATCTTCAGTCTTGGAGTAGCTCCGGCTTTTGGGATTGATCATCTGGCTTCCTTCAAGTAATTCCCAGCGTGTGGTTCTGTACTCCAGAAAAATTCTAGAAGAGAGGCCCCTCTCTAAGTCATACATAGGGTGTTTATATAGGCTTTGGATTGTCTTTCTTCGTCCCTAAGTATCCTTTTCCGTGTAAAATACAACTCCTTGAAAAAAGGGACACGCCCGTGTGCCACGGCCGTGTGACGTGATTGCCAGGCCGTGTTCGATCCATTAAATTGCACAAGGTCGTCTGGGTAATAGCTAGGCCGTGTGAATCATGAAATACTTGGTCGACACCCTCGAAAGACACAGGCGTGTGAGCTACCCGTATGGCAAGGCTTAGGCCGTGTCATCTTCTCGATTTGGTCCGTTTTGTCCCTTTTTTGCTCATTTTTGGCTCCTTTTGACTCTTGGTGCTCTTCTGAGTACAAAACATGAAATAACCGGATTAAGAGCACCAAAATCTACAAATCTAGTACTAAACATCCATAAATATGCTAAGTTTTAGGGTAAAAATATGTATAATTTGGCGTTTATCAGCATGTAAATGTTTTGAATTAAACCAGCCATTGGAAAGGCTTGTTTTGACATATTTTTGATATGTTTAGACATATTTTTGATATGTTTATTAGTGGATCTATCATGTTTGAAGAATGAGTATGATCATGCATATATGCATTTAGTAAATAGATAAGTATGAATTATAACATGATAATAATTTGTCAGTTGAGGTACCTAAGGGTGCATTGGTTATATGTGATATTATGTCATGTTTAAGACATGATTTGGACTTGTTTTGAATGCTTTGATATGGTTTGTGAATGTTTTTAAGTGTTGGTATAGGTGAAAGACAAGATGGGTGAGAAATATGGCTTGGAAAACAACCTATTTTCATCAAATGGGCAGAGACACGGGCGTGTGTCTCGGCCGTGTGTGACACACAATCTAGCACATGGGCGTGTGGTTGGCCGTGTGTCCCCTGCATCTTAAAAATTGAGAAACAGAATGCTTAAAATTTATCACACGGCCTGGCACACAGACTTGTGACTTGGCATGTGACTGGGCGTGTGACTCCTACACCTATAGATGGCCTAGCACATAGGCGTGTGACCAAAGTCAGAGAGTTACACAGCTTAAGACATGGGCGTGTGACCCCTGCACCTAGGAAAAACTTTGAGATTTTGTGAAAAATTCTTTGAGTACCCGGTTTTGTCCTAACTCGTTTCTAATGCATGTTTTGGACCTTGAGGGTTCATATAAGGAACTTTATGTTTGATTTCTGACATGAATAATGTATAAAATGAAATATCTATTTAGTTGATCTGTATATTTCGATAATGTTTCGTAACCCTATTCTGGTGACGGATACAGGTTAGGGGTGTTACATTTATTGGTATCAGAGCTATGGTTTAGTCGGTTCTCAGACTGAATGTATCATATGTAAAGTCTAGAAATACATGCCATTATATAACATGTGATTGTGTGATACCTCTTGACTCTGATGAGAATTATTTTACTAATAGACAGAGATGCTTTCCAATCGAGCTAATTCCGATAATGTTGAAGCGATACTCAAGTATCTGATTAAAAATGATGCTTATAATGAGTAGAGATTCATAAAGGTATGAATAAATTGTGACAGCCCTAATTTGACCCTAGTCGGAACGTGATTTCGGGACCACGAAACCGAGTCATAAAAATAATTAACAGTCATATTTGATGCTTATTATATATGAATATGCATGTGTGAAAAAAAATCATACTTAAATTTTGTATATAGTATGTGAAATTTATTAAATAGGACTTGTATGAGAAAATTTAGAAATGTGCTAGGCAAATGCTAAAGTGGCCTATTAATATATGTTGGAAAGTGCTTGTACTTGCATGTCAAATTAGCCAAACTATAGGTAGTGGCTGGCCATGCTACAAATTATATAATCAAATATGAATTTTCTATTAACTTTAATTAGCTAAATGGCATAATATCATGAATTAATAAAAAGAAGATATAGAAAGTGGGTGAAAACAACAAAGTATTCACCTTGTTTCCTTCCAAAAACCGAAAGAGAAGAAGAGTTGGGAAGAAAGGAGCCATTCGGTCATTAGGTCTTCATTGAGATATGAAATTCATGTAAATTTTTGAAACGTTAGATAAATTTGAACTCATCGCCAAGTTCTTTAGGTAACCCATGTTAGAAATGTCGGTATTGAGATGTCTAGAACTTTCGGCCATAGTAGCTATGGAGAAATAAGGTTTTTGTTTCTTGTTAAATTGGATGAATCTTGTTGTATGAGTGCTTGAACAAACTATGATTAAATAGATGCATAGATTCAAAGTGGGAAGAATTGGCTATTATGTTTGATGCTAATGCCGAATATGAAAATGTTGTACTTGAGTAATGTATGTGGTTTGAGTTAATAAAATGAAAAGAATGCTTAAATGTGTTATAATCGATTAGGTGTTAAATAAAAAAAAATTGCTAAAAGTTTCCATGGCTCTAGCCAAATATGCGTTTGATTATGAAGAAATTGTTGAAAAATGTAGGTGAATATGACAAGTGTATTCGTCTTAGGGCATAAAGGATATGAAAATTTTGGTATTTATTTTTGATTGTGTGTGTGTATGACCATGGATAATTGGCCGCATAAATATTATAAATACATGATGTATATTATAATTATTAAGCTACAAAACATTGTACATGTTCGGCCAAGGTAAATTATTTGAGTAAAGTATATCTTGATGGTACATTTCGGCTAGTATAAAATGTATTAAAGCTATATGTATAATTGTTTAATGTGACTTACCAAATATACAAATTTGAAAATGAAATGATGAGAGACTTAAGTGGGCAATTAATTCAAGTGAATTGGTTCTAAAATGTATATGGATGCCGTATGACTATGTTTGATTTGGGAAGTAAATTGTTTGATCTAGCTCAAGAGCTTAAAGGATCAAAGTCGGATAAGGGAAAGGAAAAAGTGATGGAATAGCCGTTGAAATCGTTCGACAACATCCGAGGTAAGTCTTTGAGTAATGGAGCTTAGTTTATGATTTGATTAAATCACGACATATAAGCATAACAAATAAATGGTGATATAATGATTCTACTTAAGTTATGTATCGAGGTAATTAGTTTATACTTATGACTGGTAGCCGAATGCGTATAGAGATCATGTTATAAAGCAAATCGAAATCATGCTCTTTGTATGTGGCTATTGAGCCGAAAATGGGAATGGTTGATAAGTGTCTTGTGCTTGAGTTCTAGTAATGAAAATGAAATACAGATGTGTTATGATATATTGATATATGTGCATGATTATTCGGAGGATATCCGGACTAAGATCCGAAGGCAATTGTGCTAGTTATTATAACCGGGTTAAGTCCCGAAGGCATTCGTGCGGGTTATTATAACCAGGTTAAGTCCCGAAGGCATTCGTGCTGGTTATTATAACCGGGTTAAGTCTCGAAGGCATTCGTGCTGGTTGTTACATCCAAGCCAAATTTTGAAAGTAATTATGTTTGGAAAGGCGCGATTCTGTCGTAATAATTCCGATTAATGTGCTCATAATCCCTAATATGACCAGGTATAGATCGTATATTCATTGGAAAAATGTGGTAGGTATAAGTTGTGATTAGGTAATCGAATAATGCTCTCCCGGCCATTCCTTAGAGTTATATGAAGTCTATAGCTCACTCGAGTTACATGAAATTGATTCAAATGAAATTTAGTTAAGTTTGACTTCGAATGTGTAAACATATTGATAGAAGTGTAAATTAAAATGAATATGTGATCTTGTGCATAGACAATTATTTATCCTTATGAATGCTATTTCTTTTATGTTTTTGTTTCAAATGATTTCCTTACTTATAAGCTTACTAAGCATCGAAACGCTTACTCTGTTGCTTAAATTCTTTGTATTATAGATTTTGTTCGTCAGCTATCGGACTCGGAAGTGTCAAAGTCGAAGTCATCCACCCTATCTAAGCCACTTTTTGGTACTCTTCAGTTGAACTTGATAATGGCATGTATAGGGCTGACCCTTGTTGTTAAATTAAGTATCTTTTGGTAATGTATATTCGTATGGCCATGCGAAAATGGCTTGTATATTTTGAGTATAACATTATAATCATTTTGTATATATGGTCTTATAATATGGTTATTAAGTGGTGTGGAAATGTTTGGTAATGATTAGCCATTGGAATGGCCAATCATGGTCCTATTGGTGCTACGTATGTCATGGCTAATCGTGATTATACTTGGAAATAATGTATGTCAAATTACTAGTTGATTCATGGAAAACTATGAAATAGGTGAAATTTACCTTAAAATAGATGCTGACAGCAGCAGTGATGTGAGTTTTAAAAATCACTAAAAATAGTAGAAATGAAATTAAATAATGAATAAATGATGTAATCGAAAACTGATGAGTCTATTTTCATATGAAAGAAACGAAACGACCATATGATCCGTATACTATGAGATGTTTAAGTTTTCGTGAAACAGGGCCAGAGCGATTTCTGGACCGCCTATTCTGAATTTGAAAATTCACCATAAATTAACCAGAGATAATTAGAAGTCATGCTTTATATGTAAAGATTCTTTTTTGAGTCTAGTTTCATTAGAAACAAACTCCATAAGTATTGGATCTCTGTACAGGTAGATATCTAAGTCGTAATGCATGAAGGTCAGAGTAGTCAAATCCTGAAATAGGGGAGACTTTAACTAATAAACTGTACTAATTTGCCCGACCAAAAATTCTAGAAAAAAATTATTAAATATATGTATGAGTCTAGTTTCAGGAAATATTTACTGAATTGGATTTCGAGTCTTGGAACTCGAGATATGATTTTTAGAGTGACTGTGATGCAGTTAGCCAGCTTGTCTGGAAACTTTAAAAAAAATGAATTGTATGAGCTGTTTAAGTAAGGAATTAAGTCCGTTAGCACCTCGTGTTCGACTCCGGCAACGATCTCGGGTACGGGGTGTTACATAAATGTTTGTAATGGACATGTTGACAATAAATGTCATGTTATATGTGTGTATATATGAAAGTCAAACTTTGAGGCTTTACAACTTTCACCCCCTCACCAGTACAGCCTTTTACAATGAAATTCACAATATTTATATTGATTAAGTTCACAAGTGTGAACCCAAAGAGTTCAGTGGTTAAATGATTAATAATGTGGTTAGAAATGAGAATGGGTTAGCAAGTAAAGATAGTTTTAAAAGAGATACCAAATTATTCTGAAGATTATTCGGGGTAGACAATGTTATTATTAAGGAAGAAGTTATTCACAAGTAATTGATTTAGGTATGGTATGGTATTTAAAGAACAAGTTAATCAGAATTTCTTTTGAATTGACTTCTTTAGTGATTGAAATAATGTAGGATCATTGATGACTATAGTAGTCAGTGGGATAGTGTTGAAATTGCAAAGATATTTGAAAGCAACTGTTATAGTTGAGTATTTTACAGCGACCTCCTCTGGGTATTCCATATGTTCTGTTATTCTCAGAGACATATGTAATTGTTCATGTTCAGATGCAATACTTATTGTAACACCCCTCACCCTATTCAATGTCAGAATAGGGTTATGGAGTATTACTGGACTTATTGCACAATTAAACATACATTTCTCATACAATTCTCTATTTCAAATATAGATCATTCACAAACATCCATATCATCCCTAATACGAGCCTACAAGGCCCAAATCATGCATTAGAAGTGGTTTGAGACTAAAACGATAACTCAAAGAACTTTTAGAAAACTTAGAAAATTTTTCAAAATACAGGGGACACATGCCCATATGGCCTGGCCGTGTGTCTCACATGGCCAAAGAAACGCCTGTGTCATAGGCCATGTGGCCATTCGAAATGGAATCACATGGCCGTGCCCATCCCATATCTGACCCCGTGTAACTCTTTCACTTGGGTCACACGGCCAACCACACGCCCGTCTGACCAGCCCGTGTGCCTTTCAAAATGGCCACACACGCCCGTATGCCAGGCCGTGTGCTAGGTCGTGCCGAACCTATAGGGTATACTAACTTATGCCACATAGCTGAGACACATGCCCGTGCGTTGGGCCATGTGGAGCATACTGACTTGATTTCTAATTAAACACCCGGGGACACATGGTCGTGTCACTTGACCTTCTGGACAAAAATAGGCTATTTACCCAGCCATTTTGCTTACCCAAATAGCACACACCTACACCAAATCAAATGGCACAACACAAGGCAGAAATAGGCATTCAAACCAATCATACCAAGCCTAAATCATACTAATCCCATACATCAACCATAAGACACACATGTGTCGAGATAAGTCATACACTTTCATACCAAATTCACATTCATAATTCACCCTAATGGTCACTTTCAATTAAGCATCATTCTACCTAAAACCATAAGCATACTAATCTCAATTTATCAGGCATTTGATGATCAAACTACCAATTCACAATCAACCATTCCCACAAGCATTTGTATATCAATTACCAAATGCATAACAAAGGCCATTTCCACATGTATATATACATCACCAAATATACCAAAATAAGCCAACTCTCATTACTATACACAAGACCAAACACTTAACATTTACAAGCCAAATCAAATGGCTAAATTCATTACCAAACCATAAACCAAAATGACCATAATTCCTATTCATTCCATATAAGCAAAACACAAGTTCAAAAGTACCAAAGTAGAAGCTCGATAATGTGATGCTATCTCTGACGACTCCCAATCTGAGCTAGCTTTGAAATTCACGATAAAATATGGAAAAGTAAACAAAGTAAGCTATAAAGCTTAGTAAGCTCGTATAATGATAAACTCATCTTACCATAGATACACAATTTAAGCAATTTAACATATCATGATATAATTCATATTGATACATTAACCTATCACATAATTCATTCGCAAGGTTAGATATGAATTTTCATAATTTCTTCGATTCAATGCTATTATGATTCATGTATATACCTGTACCATCTCCTATCAATCTCGTACTCATCTGTATCTCTAATGTACACGTTGAACCATTTGGAATACTATCAGATACTCAGAAAATCTCGCACCGTAAGTGCCAAATACATAGCCGAAGCTATCTCAATCTCATATTACATATAATGCTCAATCTCGAGCTACCAATGGGTCTACTCACAAAGTAGATAGTCATTATGAAGCTACACGGTGCTGCTCACACAAGCTGACGAGAATCTGCAACACATGCCAGATAACTCAACCACCGGTAGGGCGTACGAACTAGCAACCAAATCACATAACCCCTAATGACATGTCATTCATATCCTAATCTATTCCTAAAGTTCAAATGAGATTTCTCAATGCTGAATCTTTGTTGATTATATCTGTAAGGTCGTAAGCATTTAAAACACAATTATACAAATGCTTATAAACATATAAACTTCCCTCGAATGTAAAAACGACGAAATTGATCAATTAATCCAACACATTGTTTTTCCTCTAATCTAATTCTGAATTTCACTTTTCTTGATCTATATCAAAATTTAACTCATTTAATCATCAATCTATTCAATTTAGCCCAAAAATTGACATTATAGCAACTGTACACTTTTTCCCCTAATATTTCAATTCTTTACAAATTACTCCTTATCTAATAAAAATACAAATTCATACAGTTAAGTCCCTAACCATGCTATCCAAATTTATTTATTACCATATTACCCATATTTTTCACTTATTTCACAATTTAATCACAAAATTTCAACATTTCTCATTTTAACCCCTAAATGACAATTTTGTCAAAAATCACTTCACAAATGTTGTTTATCTAACTACAAGCATACATTTTCTATCATCAAACATCAAAATACACATAGATTCATCAATGGAAAAACCCTAAACCTTTAACACTTTTGCAAAATAGTCGCTGGGCTAACTAGATTAAGCTGCAATGATCTCAAAAACATAAAAATCAATTAAAACTGGACAAAAACCACTTACATGCAAGTAGGAGTAGCTTGTACGAACCCTAGCTATCACTTCTCTTCTAAATTCAGTTGAAGAAATGAAGAAGAAAGATGATAGCTTTCTTTTTCTTTCTTTAATTTTAAGTTATTTTAACAATTAGTTATTTACCCTTTACTTAAACATTAAAACATACATAAATAATGTCCATAAATGTCAACATACACAACCATTGTTCTAATTACAACATAAGGACCTCTACTTTAAAATTCTATAGCTATTAGACAACTTTACCTAATAGAACACAAGTTTTACACTTTACGTGATTTAGTCATTTTTATCAAATTAAACACTCAAACGATAAAATTTCTTAACGAAATTTTCACACAACCATACAATCATCCTATAGACATTAAAATAATAATAAAATAAATATTTTGGCCTCTGATTTGTGGTCTCAAAACCGTTGTTTCAATTTGACTAAAAATGGGCTGTTACACTTATCATATAGAAAGGCTGTCTAATTATAACAATAGATGGATTTTATTGTAAGTCTGGTTGATTCATGACCGGTGTTGCCCTATTTTTCTTCAATTATTCTTGAGAGAAGACTTGATGATAAGATTCATGTGATACTATTTTCTACTTCTACTGGTTGAGGCTCTGAATTGCAAATATGCAATTTAGATTGTCTCTATCACAGCTGTTTCTAGTGCGTATGTGCAATATTACTCTTCTAGATTTTCTATGGATATTATTGATCTTTTTATTATTCAACGTGGTTTTTATTCTCATAAATTCAATATATTTCCACATTTTGGATTTCATTATCTCGGTTTTATTTTTATTCTTATGGTCTAATCTTATCTAGCAAACATGGTTTATCTGTGAAAGATATTCATTGGCCAGAGGTAATGTAACATCCCAAAATAAGGCTTAAATGGAATAGTGGTTGTGAAACCACAAATTTGAGGTAGAAAAATTTATTTTATTATCATTTTAAGGTCTATGGCATGATTGCATGATTGTGTGAAAATTTCGTTTAGAAATTTTATCGATAGAGGGTCCAATTTGATATTTAGGACTATATTGCAAAAGTTGTAAAATGTGTGTTCTAGTTCACAAAGGTATTAAGTACTTGTGAGTAATGGGTTTTTAAAGTGGAGGTCCTTGGATAGTAATTAGACCATTATACTAGTTTGGACAAAAATACCTAAAGGAAAATAAAACACCATAGTTTTTAATTAAGGGCATTTTGGTCATTTAGTTATTAAAATGAATTAAAAACAAAATTAAAAGCCAATTTTTGTCCATCTTCTTCATTAGGCCGAAATTTCAAGGTTTCTCCAAAGCTAGGGTTTGTTCCAAGCTTCCAAGCTCCATAGTAAGTGATTCCAAGCCCCGTTTTTAATGTTCTTTACGTTTTTAGAGTCCCGGTAACTTGATTAAGCTTATTCTAGCAATAATTCAACCTAAGGTTCATATTTGGAAAAATACCCATAGGTGAAATTTGTGTATTTTTGTGTTTTATGATAGAATATGATGTTTTAAATTATGTTAGACAACTTGTGCTACTCGGTTTTAAGTGAAAATGAGTAAAAGGGCTTAATCGGTAAAAATACCTAATAGTCATAAGTACATGTTAGAGTGAGAATTTGATGTTATCATAGAAGGGAAAAATGATCAGCATGTCATAAAACATAAGAAAATAGGATGAAGTTTAAATTCCGAGCCTTGGGGAAAAAGTGTAAATACGTAAAAGTTTAGGGGTAAAAATGTAATTTTGACAAAGTTTGGGTCAAGGACTGTTTTAATAAATGTGAGTATTAAATAAACTAAATTTTTTTATTATAGATCAAGAAGAACAAAATCCGGAGTTAGACCGGAGAAAGAAAAAGATAGTGGACTAAATCGATATAGCTGATCGTATTTTGTTTCAAGGTAAGTTTGCGGTAAATAAATGCAATAGTCTATTATTTTATGTTAATGTTGTTAATTTCCAGCATGTGTATATTTATTTTATGAAATTATTCAAAGAAGACTCAAGCATGAATTGACGGAGAAGTAATTTCAGAAAGTCCCGGTAGAACCTTAGGAATGTGTAGGATACAAATGTCATGACATTAGGGTTTAAGGATACCATGTAAGACCATGCCAAGGCATGAAAATTGGTAAGGTTTCTAAGGCAAGGAAATCATGTAAGACCATGTCAAGACATGGCATTGATAAGTTACTATAAGGCGAAGGTCCCATGTAAGACCATGCCAAGGCATGGCATTGGTGAGTTCATAGGGCAAGGATACCATGTAAGACCATGTCAAGACATGGCAATGGTAAGGTACCCGCGTATCCTTAGTATTCCAAGTGGTTCAACGAGAAAATTTAAAGAGAATATCAAGGTAAGGTAAGGTAAGACGAGTTATACTAAAAAGGTAAGACAAGTTCATGCTAGAAGAGCAAAGGTAAGTACATAATGTTCATGTATGCTTGATAAGGAAAAAGGTAAGTAAAATGTATTAATAAATTTGATTAAGTAAGTAAGTATTTAAGTAAGTGAGTAAGTGAAGAAGTTTAAAATATGTCTATGATAATTAATGAAGTTGCGTTAAGTAGTATCATGCCAAGTAGTAGGATAATTCTTATGAATGTTGTTATTTATTTGCATGAAAACTTACTAAGCTTAATCCTTAACCCCTTTATTTTCCTTCTTTTTATAGTTTTGTCAAGCAAACTCGAGGATTGTAAAGTACGTCGGAGGTTCGGGCACACTATCACGGGGATTATTTTGGTATAGCTAGACGTTTCATTTTGAGTATGACATGTATAGCATCGTAGCCATTTTGTGTGTATGATCTTATGATATGGCTGATGAATGGTATGTAAATGGTTGATAATGATTAGCTGTTGGAATGGCTAATCAAGGACATGTTTGGTGTTATGTATGCCTAAATGCTAGTTATTCCATGGAAATCATGAAAAAGGTGAAATTAGCTTTAAAACAGTATCGGACAACAATAATGATGTGAATTTGTAAAATCACTAAAAATAGTAGAAATGGATTTAGATAGTGAATGAGATATAGAATTAAATATTGATGAGTCTTTTTTCATATGGATGGAACAAAACAGGTATATGAGTTATATTTTATGAGATATTTAAATTCTTGTGAAACAGGGCCAGAGCGATTTCCGGATCCCCTGTTCTAACTTTGGAAATTCTCCACAAATTGTACAAACATAATTTGAAGTCATTCTTTACATTTAAAGATTCCTTATTGAGTCTAGTTTTATGAGAAACAAACGGAATAATAATTAAAATATATACAAGGAGATATTTAATTCGTAATACACGGGGGTCAGAGTAGTCAAACCCTGAAATAGGGGAGACTTTAACTAATAAACTGTACTAGTTGACGCAACCAAAAATTCTAGAAAAAAGTTTAGTTGATAGATATATAAGTCTAGTTTCAGTGAAAATTTACAGAATCGGATTTCAAGTTTCGTAACTCGAGATATGAATTTTTAAGCGACGGTGATGCAGTTATCCAGCTTGTCTGGAAGTTCTAAAATAAATTGTTTGAGCTATTTAATTAATGAACTAAGACCGTTAACACCTCGTGCTCGACTTTGGCGATGGTCTCGGGTTCGTGGTGTTACATTTATTGGTATCAGAGTAAAGGTTTAGTCAGTTCTTGGAATATTTAGTATGAGTAAGAGTCTACCTATACATGCCATACTTATGTGTTGATAGTGTGACGACTCCTGATGATTTTAAAATGTTTTCTTTTATAGTTATGGATCCCGAACAAGCTGGTGCAGATGATGTAGAGAGTAATGTACTCGCTCCCGTAGAAGGGACGGTGCCTCCAAATAGTAGTGAAAGGCCCATTACAGTTAGTCAGGGATAAGGGGCTCGAGAAGCCTTCTTCCAAGCTATGAATGAATGGTTTACCAAGTTCGTTCGAACGAATCTGGCTGTTAGACCTCCACCCCCTCATGATCATCAGACCACCCATGTAGCTCCCCATCCACGTGTACGGTTATAAGAGAAAAACCACCAGTTGATAAAATCAGAAAACAAGGAGCCGAAGAGTTTCGAGCTACAAAAGATGATGATGTAGAAAAGGCAGAATTTTGGCTCGAGAATACTGTTGAAATCTTTGATGAGTTATCCTACCCACATGAGGAATGTATGAAATGTGTTGTATCACTCCTTAGAGATTCAGCCTAGAATTGGTGGAAGACAGTTGTATCAGTTGTACCGAAAGAGAGAGTCACTTGGGACTTCTTTTAAGAGGAATTCTGTAAAAAGTACATCAGTCAAAGGTTTGTTGACCAGAAAAGAAGAGAGTTTCTAGAGTTGAAATAGGGCAATATGAAAGTGACTGAATATGAGCGCGAGTTTGTTAGACTCAACAATTATACTCGAGAGTGTGTGTCTACAGAGGCTATTATGTGCAAAAGATTTGAGGATGGGCTTAATGATGATATCCGATTGTCTGTGGGTGTCCTAGAAATAAAAGAGTCTGTTATCCTAGTTGAGAGAGTCTGTAAGGCAGAGGAGCTGTTAAAAAGAAAGGGCAAAGTTAAAATTGAGACGCAAGACACGAAGAAAAGACTAATGAGCAAGTCATTTTAGTCTACATCCAAGAGGCCTAGAGAGTTCTCCATTAGATTTAATTTTTCAGCTGGATATTCTAGCCGAAACAGAGGCAGAAGATTTATGAGTCCGAAAGCTCAGACCACTTCAATTGCAAGTGTTGGCAGTGTTCAACCTGATAGACCAGAGTGTTCCCGATGTGGTCGACGTCACCCAGGTCAGTGTCGAGCAACTGAGATAGGTTGTTTCCAATGTGGTGCACCAGACCATTTTATTCGGGAGTGTCCCGAGATGATTAAAAGGGAAGCAATACCGAGTGTAAGATCAGGAAAAGCTCCTATCAGAGGCAGACCACTGAGAAATTTGGGAGCTGGGGCAAATAATAGAAGTGCATCTAGAGATTTAGCAGTGAGGCCAGATGTTAGAGCACCTGCAAGGACTTATGCTATCCGTGCTCGCGAAGAGGCATCCTCCCCCGATGTGATTACAGGTACATTTTCTTTCCATGATACTAGAGTTATTGCTTTGATTGATTCGGGTTCAACCCATTCATATGTTTGCATAAAATTAATGCCTAGTATGAGTATGCTTATAGAATCTACAAAATTTGTGATTGAAGTATCGAATCCATTAGGCAAGCATGTATTAGTAGATAAAGTATGTAGAAATCGCCCTTTGATGATTAAAGGCTTCTATTTTCCGGCCGATCTTATGCTATTGCCATTTGATAAGTTTGATGTGATTCTTGGTATGGATTGGTTGACTACACATGATGTGATAGTGAATTGTGGAAAGAAATTCATTGAGTTGAAGTGTGAAAATGGTGAAATTTTTCAAGTTAATTCAGAATAGTCAGATAGTTCATTTGCCATAATTTCTGTTATGTTTGCTCAGAAATGTTTGAGAAAAGGGTATGAAGCTTATCTTGCTTTTGTGTTGAACACTAAAGATCCAGAACTGAAAATTGAATCAGTGCCTGTGGTATGTGAGTTTCCCGATGTGTTTCCAGAAGAACTATCAGGTTTGCCTCCTGTTAGATAAGTTAAGTTTGGTATTGAGTTGATTCCAGGTACCACGCCCATTTCTATTGCTCCTTATAGAGTGGCCCCGTTTGAATTGAAAGAATTGAAAGCTCAGTTGTAGGAATTAACATATAAAGGCTTTGTAAGACCCAGTAGTTCACCATGGGGTGCACCAGTGCTATTTGTGAAAAAGAAAGACGGATCGATGAGATTGTGCATAGATTATCGGCAACTTAACAAGGTAACAGTAAAGAACAAGTATCCATTGCCTAGAATTGATGATCTATTTGATCAATTGAAGGGAGCCACTATGTTCTCCAAGATAGATTTGAGATTCGAATATTATAGACGATTTGTAGAGGGATTTTCCATGATAGCTACGTCGCTGACAAGATTACTGTGAAAGGATGTCAAGTTTGAATTGACTGAGAAGTGTCAACATAGTTTTGACAAGTTAAAAGCATTCTTGACTAAAGCTCCTGTTTTAGTACAACCAGAACCAGGTAAGGAGTTTGTGATTTACAATGATGCGTCCAGTAATGGACTTGGTTGTGTACTTATGCAGAAAGGAAAGGTAATTGCTTATGCCTCTAAACAACTAAAGCCACATGAGAAGAACTATTCGACACATGATTTAGAGCTAGCTGCCATTGTTTTTGCGCTGAAGATTTGGAGACATCATTTGTATGGTGAGAAGTGCCACATATTCACTGATCACAAAAGTTTGAAATATTTGATGACTCAAAAATATTTGAATTTGAGGCAAAGAAGATGGTTAAAGTTAATTAAAGATAATGAGCTAGTGATCGATTATCACCCAGGTAAGGCAAACGTTGTTGCTAATGCTTTGAGTAGGAAATCTTTGTTTGCGTTAAAAGCTTTGAACACTAGTCTAGCCTTATCAGATGATGGTTTTATCTTAGTTGAGTTGAGAGCTAAACCGATGTTTCTTGAAGAAATTTATGAAGCTCATAAAAATGATAGTGAGTTGTTAGCCAAAAGAGATCAGTGTAAGTCAGATATAGAGTCAGATTTTCAGATCAGTTCTGACGGTTGTTTGATGTTTAGAGTGTAATAGCCCAAAATTGGGTCTAGTTGGAACAGAGGCTTCGGGACCACAAAATTTGAGATATAAATAATTATTTTATGATTATTTTGAGGTCTATGATATGATTGCATGATTGTGGGAAAATTTCGTGAACAAATTCTATGCATAAGTGCTTAATTCGAAGTTAGGGACTAAATTGAATAAGTTGCAAAACCTGCATTCTAGAAGTTTCTAGTATGAAATTTATTTGAAATATTAATTAGGAGGTCTTAAATAGAAATTTGACCAATTTCTAAGTTATGGACAAAAATTGGACATGGATGGAATTTTGGAAAGTTTAGTAGTAAGGGTATTTTGGTCATTTAGGGTAAAATGAATTAAAATACAAAATTAAAAGCCAATTTTGCTCATCTTCTTCACCATGGACGTGTATACAAAGGGAGACTCCATGGCTAGGGTTTTCAAGCTTCCCAAGCTCAATTGTAAGTCCGTTCTAACCTCGTTTTCAAGTTCTTTCGTTTTGGAGTCCCAGAACTTGATTTAGCTTATGCTAGCAATAATTCAACCTAGGGTTCATATTTGGAAAAATACCCATAGGTAAAATTTGTGTATTCTGGTGTTTTATGATACAATATGAGGTTTTAAATTATGTTAGACAACTTGTGCTACTCGGTTTTAAGTGAAAACGAGCAAAAGGGCTTAATCGGTAAAAATACCTAATAGTCATAAATATATGTTAGAGTGAGAATTTGATGTTGCCATAGAAGGAAAAAGTGATCATCATGTCATAAAACATAAGAATAAGGGATGAAGTTTAATTCCCGAGCCTAGGGGCAAAAGTGTAAATATGCAAAAGTTTAGGGGCAAAATTGTAATTTTCCAAAGGTTGAGTTAAGGACTATTTTGAATAGTACATTAATTAAATAAGTAAAATATGATGATTTAGATCCCGGAAAATGAGATTTGAACCTAGAATGAGAGAAAAATCGAAAATTGGAAAGTTGGTAAAATGGCCGTTTTAATATCAAGGTAAGTTCATATGTATAATAAGCATTAATTTATGCATGTTTCAATGTAAAATTGATATATTTACTATGATCTCCAAGGTGTTGAAAGTATGTAAGTTGGTATGATAATAATACAACAATAATCTCTGTAATTTATATTTGAAAGTTAAATTTAGTGAATTAATTGAATTATGTTAAATTAAATGATTATGGTGCCAAGTTTATGAATTGATTTAAAAATATGTCTATGGTACATGAAGTGCATTGAATTATCATACATAAATGTGATTTCTATGATTATGGATATTATGGGAAATTGTAAGTTCATATGATTTTAATAAGACAATGTGTAATTTAATGTTATTGCGTTGATATTAAATGAGATGTAAGTTTATATGTAAGTAATACATCACTATTACTTGTATTATGATATTTTATAAAAATATTGGAAATATATTTGTGGATAATTACTTGATTGGTGAAATTGTTGGAAAAGAAAGAGAAATCCGGTTGAACCTTGGAAAGATTGGATGATCTGAGATGGTATGTAGCTAGGTCACATGTATAGTCTTGAGTGCACATCATGTGTACAAGAGAGCTACAAGACATTATGATGTAGCTAGGTCGCATGGGTGATACTATGTGTACACCATGTAGACAAGAGAGCTACAGGATATATGTAGCTAGGTCTCATGCGTGGTTCCAAGTGAAGGACACCATGTAGACAAGAGAGCTACGAGATAAACTGGCTAGGTCACATGGGTGGTACTAAGTGTTCACCATGTGTACAAGAGAGCCGAACTATATGATGGGTGGAGCTTTGTGTTGAAACCACCAAGTATCGAGGATTGATCCGAAGTGTTCAACGGGAGACTCTCTATGTATTGCCTTTTGAGTTTTGTGATGAATATGTGCAGGAACTTGGTTATGTGAATGATGTGTTCATTAAGTGACCAGGATGTGGTAAGGTTATAAACAAGTAAGTTATACATGAGGATGATTTTATGGTGACCTTGTGATCATGGGCCTATACTTGTGATGTATGAAATGTGGTGAAAATGATTTGTGATATAAATGTTAAAATGAGGTTAATACAAAGAAAGTGTGAAAGAGTGAATTAGCAATAAAACTGTTTTGGACAGTACCAGTGACTTGATTTTGAAAAATCACCAAAAATAGTATAAATTGAACCAGAGACTGAATGAGATATCAAATGAAAGCTTAATGAGTCTATTTTCATATAAAAGAAACATATAAAGAAAATGAGTTCTATATTTTGAGATATTTATGTTTTCGTGAGACTGATTCAGAATGATTACGTGATCCCCTGTTCTGACTTTGGAAAATCACAAAAATTTGGAGAAAAATAATTAGAGGCTCAAAATTATATTTTTAAAATCCATAATGAGTGTGACAACCCAAAATTGACCCTAGTCGGGATGTGGTTTCGGGACCACAAAACCGAGGCATAAAAATAATTTAAAATTTATTTTGATGCCTATGATATGTGTTAAATTGTGTGTGACATTTTTGATGATTTGATTTAGTGTTATAAATGTGAATTTCACTAGAAAGGGCCTAGTAGTAAACTTTGAAAGTATGATGGGAAGATGTGGGATGACTAATTGATCATGCATGCAAAAATAAGGGATTTACATGTCAAATTTCCCCAAAAGAAGCATAGTGGCCGGCCAAGGTAGGTGTTGATGGGCAAGGAAACATGTTTCCAACATGTTTGGTTAGTGAGTTATGTATGAAGAAATAAAATAAAATTAGCATTAAAGAAATGAAAAAAAAAAAAGATGAGCATGGATGCCCCCCCCCCTTGCCGTGAGTTGTAGAGAAAGAAAGAAAGAAATTTTGTTCATCCATTTTTCACTTCTTTGGTCGAAAATACTAAGGAAAAAGGGAGGATTTTTGCTCCATTTTTTGGTTTAGAAGAGATCTAGAAGGAGATTTGGCTATACTTGCATCAAGATTAAGGTATGTATGAGGTTGTGTCATGAGATTCATGCATGTTTTAGTTTCTAACTTGATGTTCATGCTAGCCATGGTTCAAATCCTTGTTATGCCATAGAAATGGTATTTGGCCAAGGTTGATATTGTGTTGAAGCCATTGCATGCTAAATGTGAAGCTTGCTAATGATGCATGTAATGATGGATTGACTACTCTTGAAATTTCCTTTTAGTATTCTTGAGTAGGGCATTGAGTCCTTTGTTTAACCATGACCAAAAATTTAAAAGGAGTATGGTGTGTGAGGTATTCGGCCATGGCATGCTCATGAGCATGGTTTATGTTTCTTGCATGTTAGTTAAAATTTGTGTTTTGGATGGTTATGAACACCTTGAAATTGACCTTGCACCTATATGTGTATATATGTTTGCACATGATGATTTGGTTATGAAGTAAATGATAAATATGTTTGTTTAAAGAAGAAATGGTTGAAGAATGTTTGTGAAACTTGCATGTATATTCGGCCTAGTACTTATATGGTGTGAAAATCTAAATTTATTGTTGATTTGTGCAAGTATGACTAAGTATAATCGGCCATATGAGTGCTTGATGCTATGTTATAATTATTGAGCTTAAGTATGTGGATGTAAGTGTATGCGGCCTTATAAGGGCTAAGTACCTTGGATTCCCTTTTGATATTCAAAGCGATTAAATCAATTTATTTGTTAACATTAAGCTCAAGAGCAAAGGGAACTAGCTCCAATAAAGGAAAAGAAAAGGTGATTGAATAGCCGTTGGAAGCACTCGATAATCTCCAAGGTAAGTTTTCGAGTATCGAAACTTAGATTTTGATTTGATTGAACGAAGTAATAAGCAATCGAAATTGTGCATAAAAGTTTGTTATGAAATTGAAAAATTGAAACAAAGATGTGTATGAATGTGCGAATTGTGATATCCGGGCTAAGCCCGAAGGCAATTGTGCGAGTTGTGATATCTGGGCTAAGCCCGAAGGCAATGGTGCGAGCTATGATATCCGGGCTAAGCCCGAAGGCAATTGTGCGAGTTGTGATATCCGGGTTAAGTCCCGAAGCCATTTGTGCGGGTTACCATAACCGGGCTATGTCCCGAAGGCGTTTGAACGAGTAGCTATATCTGGTTAAACTCCGAAGGTATGTGATTTGAAAATTATAAGCTTGCTGGAAAATTTTCAGTTAATGCACTTGTGAAATTCCCAACAACAAGGTATGTGTTGTGTGTGCTTTGCACACTAGGAGTAAGTGCGTATGAATATTTTCTCCAATGATAAACGAGTTATCGGCCTTAACTAAGCCGTTATTTGTGTATGAATATAAGAGTTGGGATTGTGAAGTAAGCATGTCATTGAGAAATTGTGCATATGAATTATTGTTTAGCTACTTGAATGCTATGCTTTGGTTGTGTGTAAATTATGGCTCGAAACTTACTAAGCATAAATTGCTTACTCCGTTCCTTTGTTTCTCTGTTTTATAGATTTTGCTCGTTAGCTATCGGATTCGGGATCATTGAAGTGAAGTCATCCACACTATCAAACCCCCTTTTTGGTACTCTTTTGGTTGAAGTTTGGATATGGCATGTATAGGACTACCCTCGATTGTTTTTAAGTTCTTTGTGATGTATATGTGTACGGCCATGCGAAAATGGTTCGTAAAAGTGGAGGATGGAATTTGACCATTTGTGCTTTGTAATTATATTTGGTTTCATGATGTGATTATGGTTTGGAATGAGAGTGTTGGTCACATGATCAGCCATTGGAATGGCTAAATATGATCATATGTGGGCCTATGTATGTCAAAATTTTAGTTGGCCCATGGAAACCACAAGATAGGTAAAGTTTACCTTGAAAATAGATGCTGGCAGCAGCAGTAGTGCGGATTTGAAAAATCGTCAAAATTTGTAGGAATGGTGTTAAATAGTGAATAAATTATGCGATCGAACCTTGACGAGTCTATTTTCATATGAAAGTAACGAAATGATCATATGAACAGTATAACGAGAGATATTAAAGTTCTCGTGAGACAGGGCCAGAACGGTTTCTGGGTCCCCTGTCGCGACTTTGAAAATTTACCATAAATTATCCAGAATGAATTATAAGTCATGCCTTATATGTGAAGATTCCTTTTTGAGTCTAGTTTCATTAGAAACAAATGTCATCAGTATTGAAACCCTGCACAGAGAGATATTCAAGTTGTAACGTGCGAAGGTCAGTGTAGTCGACCCCCGTAACATGGGTGACTTTAACTAATAAACTGTACCAATTGGCCCGACCAAAAATTCTAGAAATAAATCCATGGATGGATATATGAGTCTTAATTCAGGGAAAATTTATGGAATCAGTTTCCGAGTTGTGAAACTCGAGATATGCTTTTTAAGGCGACAGCGATGCAGTTTTCCAGCTTGTCTGGGAATGTCAAATTGGTCGGTGCCATAAGTGGTTTTGGCTTGTTAACCCCTCGTGTCCGACACCGGCAACGGTCTCTGGTTCGGGGTGTTACAATGATTCTACTTTCAAGATAAATCAACAAGAACATTATCCGAGTTCTGTACTATGAGATAATTATTTTTTAGTGAAGAGAGGTCGAATCGTCGAGAAAAGTGAAACAGGGGAAATTTTAATGAATAAACTGTACTAATTGGCTAAACCAAAAATTATGAAAATTTGATGATGGAACGATATGTGAGTCTAGTTTTAGGGGAAATTTACGGATCTTAATTTGGAGCTCTGTATCTCGAATTATAAATAATTAAGTGACTATGACTCGTGTAGACAGTTTGATGTGAACATTTATTAGTAAATTGTGAAATCGTACTTACAAGAATGCTATATACATTAAGGATGTGGAATGTAGAGGAGGAGGAGGAAAATAAATATATGTGGAATACATGGAAACTATGGTATATGAAATATTGATATAATGAAATAAATGATATGTGTTTATAAGAAAACAAAAAGAGAATGTTATGTATCATGACATGTTTGTATATATATATATATATATATGACTAGTCTCAATGTAATGCTTGTTGGGTATGGAATTGAATTGAAATGTTTCAGACAAACATGTTATTCTGCGCATCTGAATCATGGTATTTTATAAAGATATGATCTAGCTTTAAATATGAATGCTTGATGATTAAGCTGAAGATATTTTGTAAGATGATAATCTTGGTATAAATGTATAAGTGGTACTATAATAAACAAGGTAAAATGAGTATGAGAGACACATGTATGATGACATACAAATGCTATGTTTGTGGTTTAATTGAGGATGTTTAATCATTAAATGAATACCATGTTATATGATTTTGATTTTGTATAAGTGTGTAAGAGATCAAGGTTGACCAAAGCTTGGAAAATAGCCTAGGTATATTCCACACAGCAGAGACACGACCATGTGTCTCAAATAGTGTATGGAACACTGACTTTGGGACACGGCGTGTGGAGCCTTAAAGCATGAAATTTCCAAGATTTTCGTAAGTTCTCGGTTTAGTCCCAAACCCTTTCTAAAGTATGTTTTGGGCTCCGTAGACTCAAATAAGGGACTTTGTGTAAGAGAATGAACGCTTTGAAATATGAATAAAATTTTATGGCTCGTATTTTAGTTTAATGTTTGTATGTTTGTCTGGTAACGCCTCGTACCTTAGCTCGGCCTCGGATACGGGTAAGGGGTGTTACATAGAGACAGGGTATGCGTACCGAAGAATGATGAGCTTATTTGAAAGATCTTACAAGAAGCACATAGTAGTTTTTTGTCTATTCATCCAAGTAGTACAAAGATGTATAATGATTTGAAGAAAATGTACTGGTGGGTAGGAATGAAAAGGGATATTTCAGAGTTTGTTTCTAGATGCTTGATCTGTCAGCAGGTAAAGGCCGAACATCAGGTACCTTCAGGTTTATTGCAGCCTGTGCTAGTCCCTAAGTGGAAATGGGATCGAGTTACTATGGATTTTGTGACAGGATTTCTGTTGACACCGAGAAAGAAAGATGCAGTATGGGTTGTGATTGATAAGTAGAGTTTGCCTACAATAATAGTTATTAGTCGAGTTTGAAGATAGCACCTTATGAAGCTTTGTATGGACGTAATTGTCGCACACCATTGTATTGGACAGAGCTTAAGGAAAATCAGATTTACGGGGTTGATCTAGTTAAGGAAACAGAAGAGAAAGTAAAAGTCATCAGAGATTGCTTGAAAGCAACTTCAAACAAACAAAATTCGTATGCAGATTTGAAGAGAAAAGAGATTGAGTATCAAGTTGGTGACAAAGTGTTTTTGAAAGTATCCCCGTGGAAGAAAGTTATTAGATTTGGCAAGAAAGGCAAACTAAGTCCACATTTTATTGGACCATTTGAAGTGATTGAGAGAGTCGAACCATTAGCATATCGGTTAGCTCTGCCGATTGAGTTAGAGAAGATTCATAATGTATTTCATGTGTCTATGCTACGTCATTATCGTTCAGATCTGTCACATGTGATTTCTCAGACAGAGGTTGAGATTCAACCAAACATGACTTACAGTGAAGAACCGGTAAAAATTCTAGCTCGAGAGGTAAATCAATTAAGGAACAAAAGTATTGCACTTGTAAAAGTACTATGGAATAGACATGGGCTAGACGAGGCTACATGGGAGCCCGAAGAGGGTATGCAAAAACAGTACCCAAATCTCTTCACAGGTAAGATTTTCGGGGACGAAAATCCCTAAGGGGGGGAGAAATGTAACATCCCGAAATAGGGCCTAAACAAAACAGTGGTTACGAAACCACAAATTCGAGGTAGAAAAATTTATTTTATTATCATTTTAAGGTCTATGGCATGATTGCATGATTGTGTGAAAATTTCGTTTAGAAATTTTATTGATAGAGGGTCTAATTTGATATTTAGGACTATATTGCAAAAGTTGCAAAATGTGTGTTCTAGTTCACAAAGGTATTAAGTACTTGTGAGTAATGGGTTTTTAAAGTGGAGGTCCTTGGATAGTAATTAGACCATTATACTGTTTGGACAAAAATACCTAAAGGAAAATAAAAAACCATAGTTTTTTAATTAAGGGTATTTTGGTCATTTAGTTTTTAAAATGAATTAAAAACAAAATTAAAAGCCAATTTTTGTCCATCTTCTTCATTAGGCCAAAATTTCAAGGTTTCTCCAAAGCTAGGGTTTGTTCCAAGCTTCCAAGCTCCATAGTAAGTGATTCCAAACCCCGTTTTTAATGTTCTTTACGTTTTTGGAGTCTCGGTAACTTGATTAAGCTTATTCTAGCAATAATTCAACCTAGGGTTCATATTTGGAAAAATACCCATAGGTGAAATTTGTGTATTTTTGTGTTTTATGATAGAATATGAGGTTTTAAAGTATGTTAGAATATGAGGTTTTAAAGTATGTTAGACAACTTATGCTACTCGGTTTTAAGTGAAAACGAGTAAAAGGGCTTAATCGGTAAAAACACCTAATAGTCATAAGTACATGTTAGAGTGAGAATTTGATGTTGTCATAGAAGGGAAAAATGATCAGCGTGTCATAAAACATAAGAAAATAGGATGAAGTTTAGATTCCGAGCCTTGGGGAAAAAGTGTAAATACGTAAAAGTTTAGGGGTAAATATGTAATTTTGAAAAAGTTTGGGTCAAGGACTGTTTTAATAAATGTGAGTATTAAATAAGCTAAATTTTTTTTTATTATAGATCAAGAAGAACAAAATCCAGAGTTAGACTGGGGAAAGAAAAAGATAGTAGACTAAATTGATATAGTTGATCGTATTTTATTTCGAGGTAAGTTTGCGGTAGATAAATGCAATATTCTATTATTTTATGTTAATGTTGTTAATTTCCAGCATGTGTATATTTATTTTATGAAATTATTCAAAGAAGACTCAAGCATGAATTGACAGAGAAGTAATTTTAGAAAGTCCCAGTTGAACCTTAGGAATTTGTAGGATACAAATGTCATAACATTAGGGTTTAAGGATACCATGTAAGACCATGCCAAGGCATGACAATTGGTAAGGTTTCTAAGGCAAGGAAATCATGTAAGACCATGTCAAGACATGGCATTGATAAGTTACTATAAGGTGAAGGTCCCATGTAAGACCATGCCAAGGCATGGCATTGGTGAGTTCATAAGGCAAGGATACCATGTAAGACCATGTCAAGACATGGCAATGGTAAGGTACCCGCGTTATACTAAAAAGAGAATATCAAGGTAAGGTAAGGTAAGACGAGTTATACTAAAAAGGTAAGACAAGTTCATGCTAGAAGAGCAAAGGTAAGTACATAATGTTCATGTATGCTTGATAAGGAAAAAGGTAAGTAAAATGTATTAATAAATTTGATTAAGTAAGTAAGTATTTAAGTAAGTGAGTAAGTGAAGAAGATTAAAATAAGTCTATGACAATTAATGAAGTTGCATTAAGTAGTACCATGCCAAGTAGTAAGATAATTCTTATGAATGTTGTTATTTATTTGCATGCAAACTTACTAAGCTTAATGCTTACCCCCTTTATTTTCTTTCTTTTTATAGTTTTGTCAAGCTAACTCGGGGATCGTAAAGTACGTCGGAGGTCCGGGCACACTATCACGAGGATTATTTTGGTATAGCTAGACGTTTCATTTTGAGTATGGCATGTATAGCATCGTAGCCATTTTGTGTGTATGATCGTATGATATGGCTGATGAATGGTATGTAAATGCTTGATAATGATTAGCTGTTGGAATGACTAATCAAGGACATGTTTGGTGTTATGTATGCCTAAATGCTAGGTATTCCATGGAAATCATGAAAAAGATGAAATTAGCTTTAAAACAGTATCGGACAGCAATAATGACATGAATTTGGAAAATCACTAAAAATAGTAGAAATGTATTTAGATAGTAAATGAGATATAGAATTAAATCTTGATGAGTATATTTTCATATGGATGGAACAAAACAGGTATATGAGTTATATTTTATGAGATATTTAAATTTTTGTGAAATAGGGCCAGAGCGATTTCTGGATCCCCTGTTCTAACTTTGGAAATTCACCAAAAACTGTACAAAGATAATTAGAATTCATACTTTACATGTACAGATTCCTTATTGAGTCTAGTTTTATGAGAAAGAAACGGCATACTAATTGAAACTCTGTACATGGAGATATTTAATTCGTAATATACAGGGGTCAGAGTAGTTGAACCCTGAAATAGGGGAGACTTTAACTAATAAACTTTACTATTTGGCTCGACCAAAAATTCTATAAAACATTTATTTGATAGATATATGAGTCTAGTTTCAAGGAAAATTTACAGAATTGGATTTCAAGTTTCGTAACTAGAGTTATGAATTTTTAAGCGACTGTGACGCAGTTAGCCAGCTTGTCTGGAAGTTCTAAAATAAATTGTTTGAGCTGTTTAATTAATGAATTAAGTCCATTAACACCTCGTGCTCGACTCTGGCGACGGTCTCGGGTTCGGGGCGTTACAGGTAATTACATTTATTACTGCTATAAATCTGGACTTGGTCATGGGAGTTCAGTAATATGGATCTCAGATTATAGAAGTTGTATTACTGCACTAGTTGTTATTGGGACTACTATTGTTTTTCCTATTCTATTTGGAGAGTACTATTGATGTTGAGGTACTGTTCCATCTATACTGTTGAAACGTCAGTCCTATTATGGCACTATGGTTTTTGCTCTACCTGATGATTGTGGCTTCGGAATAATTCAAAGCTTCAGTGTTAATAATTGAAATAACTTTATTATATAATTTCTTTTCAATTTTCGTGAAAGGGTTTTCTATGATAGCCATGTCAATGATACAGTTATCACAGAAAGATGTAAGATTTGAATGGTATAATAAATTTCAGTAAAGTTGTGACCAGTTGAAAGCCCTGTTGACCGAAGCACCAGTTTTGGTTCAGCCTGAATCAGGTAAGGAATTTGTGATTTTTAGTGATGCATCACTGAATGGCTTAGACTGTGTTTTGATGCAGTAAGGCAAAGTAATAGCCTATACTTCCAGACAGTTAAAAACTATATGAAAAGAATTATTTGATACATGATTTAGATTTGACAACTATTGTATTTCCGCTGAAAATTTATTGACATTATATGTTTGGTGAAAAATACCATATATTTATTGATCATAAAAGTTTAAATTATCTGATGTCGCAAAAGGATTTTAATTTGAGACAGCATAGATGACTTGAACTGTTGAAAAATTATTATTTGACAATTGAATATCACTCGAGAAAAATTAATGTGGTTGTAGATACTCTGAGTAGAAAGTCTCTATTTGCCTTGTGAGCCATGGATGCCCAATTTTAATTCTCCAATAATGGCTCAATTTTAGCTGAGCTTAAAGCTAAACTGATGTTTCTACAATAGATATGTGAAGCTCAGAAAAGTGATAATGAGTTGCAAGTTAAACAAGTACAGTGTGAATGAACTTCTGATTCAGAATTTCAAATAGGACTCGATAGTTGTCTGTTATTCAGAGGCAGAGTCTGTGTACCAAAGAATTTGAATCTTGTATAGAAAATATTATACGAATGCTCATAGTGGTATTATGTCTGTTCATTTGGGGAATAATAAAATGCATAACGATCTAAAACAAATGTAATGGCAGTCTGGAATGAAACGTGGTATTTCTAAATTTGTATTTAAATGTTTGATATGTCAGTACGTTAAAGCTGAACATCAGGTACTGATACCTTCAGAATTGTTACAGTCAGTGATGATACTGAAATAGAAATAAGATAAAGTTTCTATGGATTTGTATCGGAATTACCACTGTCTCTAAAAAAGAAAGATGCTACTGGGTAATCATTGATCGTTTGATGAATTCTACATATTTATTCCTAGTATGAATGGATTTCTCACTTAATAGATTGTTTGAATTATATGTTTCTGAGATTGTCAGATTACATGGTGTGCCAGTTTTTATTGTTTCTATTACAAGAAGCTCTGGGTATGCGATTACATTTTAGTACCACATTTCATTCTCAAACGAATGGTCAATCTGAACGTGTGATTAAGATTTTTTGAAGACACACTTCATGTGCTATGTTTTAGAATTCGAAGGCAATTGGAAAAGAAATAATTTCCATTAGTCGAATTCGTATACAATAACAGTTATCAGTAAAGTATAAAATTGCACCGTACAAGGATCTATATGGTCATAAATGTAGAAACCCACTGTATTAGATTGAGCTAAGTGAGAAAAGATACATGGAGTCGATCTGATTCGTGAAACCGAAGAAAGGTGAAAGTGATCTGAGACAATTTAAAAGTTGTATCTGATCTTCAGAAATCCTATGTATATTTAAAACAAGAAGAAATAGAGTTTCAAATTAGTGAGAAGGTATTCTTGAAAGTTTCGCCTTAAAAGAACATTTTCTGGTTTGGTCGTAAAGGCAAATTGAGTCCTCGACATATTGAGCAATACGAAATCGATTAGCATTATAGCCAAAATTTGACAAAATGCATAATTGTTTTCATATATTATGTTACGACGGTATCAATCAGATTCGTCACATGTTATTCCTTTGATAGATATTGAAATTCAGTCTGATATGACTTATAATGAAGAACCGATCAAAATTCAGGCACTTGAAGAGAAAGAATTGAGAAATAGAAAGGTTGCTTTAGTAAAAGTTTTCTAGTAATGACACGATATACAAGAAGCTACCTTGGAACTAGAGGAATTTATGAGAAAGTAATATCTAAACCTCATTACTGGTAAGATTTTTGAGGACAAATACTTTTTTAGGGGAGAGTTGTAATAGCCTGTTTTTGGTAAAATCAGAACAGTGGTTTCGAAACCAATAATCTGATTTCAAAAGGGAAATTTATTTGAATATTATTTTATGATCTATAGTATGATAATAATGTCGTATGAAAATTTCGTAAAGAAATTTTATCGATTACATGTTTAATTTGATAAAGGACCAAATTGCACAAAGTGCAAAAGTTGAGTTCTAATAGCTAAAGGGATTAAATAGCTATGGAATTCAAAATTTGAGGTCCTTATATGGAAAATAGACCATTAAAATGCTTAGTGGTTAAGGATGATGATTCATCCATGGAAAATAAAATAAAGAAAAGGATGAAATTAGAAAGTGAAAAAAATAAAAGATGATAATTATTTAAATAATGAAAATATCATCTTTTTCATCATCTTTCCCAAATTATTTCCATGGAAACCCTAGCTAAGAGAAAGTAGCTCAAGCAAGCTTACTTTGATCAATTAGATTTGGATAGACCAAATTCAGAATTAGAATGAGGAAAAGAGAAAATGTCGGATTAGTAGATTTTATGTACACGAACATTTGTCAAGGTAAGTTCGTGTAACTAAATTGTGTATATTTATATTTTTGAATTAAAAGTTGTGTATGTGAATTGTATAAATGCCAAACATATGCAATTGGTTACATATCCGATAAAGCCCGATAAATATTAAATCCTGTTTGAATAATAGAATTCAATGGATACAAGAATTCTCAATTGGTTGTGGTCCTGCATGTGTTGCAGACACACCACAGCTCCAATGAGCATTCCGTTATAGGCCCTCTTGAGCTTCCCGTTATATGGTTCCTGTGAGCATCTTGATCAGTAGTGATCTTGCATGTGTTCCTGACTACCGCAACTCTTTGTGAGCGTACTGTTATATGATCAATTGTGATCCTGCATATATTGTGGACACAAACGCAACTATTTGTGAGCGTCCTATTTTATGATTGGTTGTGATCCGGCATATGTTGCAGAAACAAACGCAACTATTTGTGGGTGTCCTGTTATGGCTAGCTTGAAGTTCCCAATATATGGCTATCCGGAGCTCCAGATTAATGGCTCATCTGAGCTTCCTGTTTAAACACTCTTTGTGAGCTTCCTGATTAAAATTTCTTTGTGAACTTCCTGATTATGGCTCTATGTGAGCTTCCTGTTATATAGCCCAAATAAGCTTCCTGAAAGGCTATTTGTGAGCTTCCTTTTATATGGCTTGAGATAGGATTTCCTGATTATGTTCTTTAAAAAGCACTCCTGAATATGAATTGATGGATTTTTAATTTGTATAGTTCGATTGTACTACTTGTGTATCCATCGATGTTTCCAATAATTCAATGGGCAAAATCCTGACATGAGAAAATATGAACATGAAGTTAATTAATAAATATATCTGCCTGAAATACATTAAAATGATAATACATGATATATGGAAATACGAGATGATAATATATGAACATGGAATTAGTTTCATGAATATGTTCAACCATGATTATAAATTTGTACACCTTTATTGAAATGCCCGTGTGACATTGACATTTCAAATGATTTAATGGGCAAAGTTTTGACATAAAATAATCTGAATGGAAGATGAATTATTATGAAATATACTTGACACACATGGATATGATTTGTGTATATTATATGAATACATGATGTGGAAAGTATATGTACATGGAAATCTAATTATTGTTGAGCCCCTACATGTTTTTTTGATATTTCTATGAAATATATGACTAACAAGGGTGATGAGGATATGTGTTAGGGCTCGTGATCAAGTTGATTGTTTGTGCATTGTATGTTTATACTAAATTTAAATGAGTGGTAAGTTAATTACCATGTTATATGAACTTACTAAGCATTTCATGCTTACTCTGTTTTATTTTCCCCTGTTCTATAGTAATTCAGAGGATCGTTGATTAAAAGCTTGGCAGAGATCACTCACACTATACATTGGCCTATTTCGGTATATATGGTAAATCAATTATGGTTATAATTGCATCTATAGGTTATTTAGCCAATAATGGCATGTAAATGTTTTGAATGAAACAAGCCATTGGAAAGGCTTGTGTTTGACATATTTTTGATATGTTTATAAGTGGATCTATCATGTTTTCAGAATGAATATAATCATGCATATATGCATTTAGTAAATAGATAAGTATGAATGATAGATTAACATGATAATAATTTGTCATCTGAGGTACCTAAGTGTACCTTGGTTGTATGTGATATTATGTCATGTTTAAGACATGATTTGAACTTGTTTTGAATTCTTGGATATGGTTTGTGAATGTGTTTAAGTATTGGTGTAGGTGAAAGACAAGATGGGTGAGAAATATGGCTTGGAAAATAGCCTATTTTCGTCTACATGGGCAGAGACATGGGCGTGTGTCTCAACCATGTATGACAATGGTCTAGCACATAGGCATGTGGCCTGGCCGTGTGTCCCCTGCATCTTAAAAATTAAGAAACAGAATGCTCAGAATTTATCACACGGCTTGGCACACAAACGTGTAACTTGGCCATGTGACCCCTGCACCTATACACGGCCTAACACATGGGCGTGTGTCCGAATTCAGAGAGTTACACGGCCAGACCACATGGGCGCGTGACCCCTGCACCTAAGAAAAACTTTGAGATTTTGTGAAAAATTCTCTGAGTACCCGATTTAGTCCCAACTAATTTCTAATGCATGTTTTGGACCTCTAGGGTTCATATAAGGAACTTTATGTTTGATTTCTGACATAAATACTGTATAGAATGAAATATTTGTTTACTTGATTTGTATATTTTGGTAATGCTTCGTAACCCTGTTTTGACGACAAATATGGGTTAGGGGTGTTACACGTATCATCAAAAGAAAACGTTTTTTCACGATGTGAAGTACTATTTCTAGGAAGAGCTATATTTGTTTAAAAAATGTACAGATCAAATGATCAGGAGATGTGTGGCAGATGGTGAAGTACATAAGATTTTATATCATTGCCATACAATCCCGAGTAGGGGACACTTTGGAGGTACACGTACTGTAGCCCAGGTAATGCAAGCTAGATTCTCTTTGACAACGCTATTCAAAGATGTGTTGCTTACGTAAAGAGTTGTGATTGATGTCAAAGGGTTGGAAATGTCACCAATAGAAATGATATGCCTCGAACAAACATCATTAAGTTAGAATTATTCGATGTTTAGGGTATTGACTTCCTCGGTCCTTTTCCTCTATCTTTTCGTCATAAATACATATTGTAATAGCCCAAAATTGGGTCTAGTTGGAACAGAGGTTTCGGGACCACAAAATCTGAGATATAAATAATTATTTTATGATTATTTTGAGGTCTATGATATGATTTCATGATTGTGTGAAAATTTCGTGAAGAAATTCTATGCATAAAGTGCTTAATTCGAAGTTAGGGACTAAATTGAATAAGTTGCAAAACTTGCATTCTAGAAGTTTCTAGTATGAAATTGATTTGAAATATTAATTAGGAGGTCTTAAATAGCAATTTGACCAATTTCTAAGTTATGGACAAAAATTGGACATGGATGGAATTTTTGGAAAGTTTAGTAGTAAGGGTAGTTTGGTCATTTAGGGGTAAAATAAATTAAAATACAAAATTAAAAGCCAATTTTGCTCATCTTCTTCACCATGGACGTGTATACCAAGGGAGACTCCATGGCTAGGCTTTTCAAGCTTCCCAAGCTCAATTGTAAGTCCGTTCTAACCCCGTTTTTCAAGTTCTTTACGTTTTTGGAGTCCTGGTAACTTGATTTAGCTTATACTAGCAATAATTCAACCTAGGGTTCATATTTGGAAAAATACCCATAGGTAAAATTTGTGTATTCTGGTGTTTTATGATACAATATCAGGTTTTAAGTTATGTTAGACAACTTGTGCTACTCGGTTTTAAGTGAAAACGAGCAAAAGGGCTTAATCGGTAAAAATACCTAATAGTCATCAGTATATGTTAGAGTGAGAAATTGATGTTGCCATAGAAGGGAAAAGTGATCATCATGTCATAAAACATAAGAATAAGGGATGAAGTTTAATTCCCGAGCCTAGGGGCAAAAGTGTAAATATGCAAAAGTTTAGGGGTAAAATTGTAATTTTTCCAAAGTTTGAGTTAAGGACTGTTTTGAATAGTACATTAATTAAATAAGTAAAATATGATCTTTTAGATCCCGGAAAACGAGATTTGAACCTAGAATGAGAGAAAAATCGAAAATTAGGAAAGTTGGTAAAATGGTCATTTTAATATCAAGGTAAGTTCATATGTATAATAAGCATTAATTTATCCATGTTTCAATGTAAAATTGATACATTTACTATGATCTCCGAGGTGTTGAAAGTATGTAAGTTAGTATGATAATAATACAACAATAATGTTGTAATTTATATTTGAAAGTTAAATTTAGTGAATTAATTGAATTATTTTAAATTAAATGATTATGGTGCCAAGTTTATGAATTGATTTAAAAATATGTCTATGGTACATGAAGTGCATTGAATTATCATACATAAATGTGATTTCTATGATTATGGATATTATGGGAAATTGTAAGTTCATATGATTTTTAATAAGACAATGTGTAATTTAATGTTATTGCGTTGGTATTAAATGAGATGTAAGTTTATATGTAAGTAATACATCACTATTACTTGTATTATGATATTTTATAAAAATATTGGAAATATGTTTGTGGATAATTACTTGATTGGTGAAATTGTTGGAAAAGAGAGAAATGCGGTTGAACCTTGGAAAGATTGGATGATACAGATGGTATGTAGCTAGGTCACATGTATAGTCTTTGAGTGCAGATCATGTGTACAAGAGAGCTACAAGATATTATGATGTAGCTAGGTCGCATGGGTGATACTATGTGTACACCATGTAGACAAGAGAGCTACGGGATATATGTAGCTAGGTCGCATGCGTGGTTCCAAGTGAAGGACACCATGTAGACAAGAGAGCTACGAGATAAGCGGCTAGGTCACATGGGTGGTACTAAGTGTTCACCATGTGTACAAGAGAGCTGAACTATATGATGGGTGGAGCTATGTGCTGAAACCACCAAGTATCGAGGATTGATCTGAAGTGTTCAACGGGAGACTCTCTATGTATTGCTTTGTGAGTTTTGTGATGAATAAGTGCAGGAACTTGGTTATGTGAATGATGTGTTCATTAAGTGACCAGGATGTGGTAAGGTTATAAACAAGTAAGTCATACATGAGGATGATTTTATGGTGACCCTGTGATCATGGGCCTATACTTGTGATGTATGAAATGTGGTGAAAATGATTTGTGATATGTATGTTAAAATAAGGTTAATACAAAGAAAGTGTGAAAGAGTGAATTAGCAATAAAACTGTTTTGGACAGTAGCAGTGACGTGATTTTGAAAAATCACCAAAAATAGTATAAATTGAATCAGAGACTGAATGGGATATTAAATTAAATCTTAATGAGTCTATTTTTATATAAAATAAATATAGAAAGTAAAGGAGTTCTATATTTTGAGATATTTATGTTTTTGTGAGACTGATTCAGAATGATTATGTGATCCCCTGTTTTAACTTTCGAAAATCACAAAAATTTGGATAAAAATAATTAGAGGCTAAAAATTATATTTTTAAAATCCATAATGAGTCTATTCTCAATATAAATCAACAAAAACATTATCCAGTTCTGTCTTGTGAGATAATTTTTTTAGTGAAGAGAGGTCGAACTGTCGAAAAGTGAAACAGGGGAAATTTTAATGAATAAACTGTACTAATTGGCTAAACAAAAAATTATGAAAATTTTATGGTGGAAAGATATGTGAGTATAGTTTTAGGGGAAATTTACGGATCTTAATTTGGAGCTCTGTAACTCGAATTATAAATAATTGAGTGACTATGACTCGTGTGGATAGTTTGATGTGAACATTTATTAGTAAATTGTGAAATCGTACTTATAAGAATGCTATATACATTAAGGATTTGGAATGGAGAGGAGGAGGAGGAAAATAAATATATGTGGAATACATGGAAACTATGCTATACGAAATATTGATATAATGAAATAAATGATATGTGTTTATAAGAAAACAAAAAGAGAATGTTATGTATCATGACATGTATATATATATGACTAGTCTCAATGTAATGCTTGTTGGGTATGGAATTGAATTGAAATGTTTCAGGCAAACATGTTATTCTGCGCATCTGAATCGTGGTATTTTATAAAGATATGATCTAGCTTTAAATATGAATGCTTGATGATTAAGCTGAAGATATTTGGTAAGATGATAATCTTGGTATAAATGAGTATGAGAGACACATGTATGATGACATACAAATGCTATGTTTGTGGTTTAATTGAGGATGTTTAATCATTAAATGAATACCATGTTATATGATTTTGATTTTGTATAAGTGTGCAAGAGATCAAGGTTGACCAAAGCTTGGAAAATAGCCTAGGTGTATTCCACACAGGCAGAGACACGACCATGTGTCTCAGCCGTGTATGGAACACGACTTTGGGACACGGGCGTGTGGAGCCTTAAAGCATGAAATTTCCAAGATTTTTGTAAGTTCTCGGTTTAGTCCCAAACCCTTTCTAAAGTATGTTTTGGGCTCCGTAGACTCAAATAAGGGACTATGTGTAAGAGAATGAACGCTTTGAAATATGAATAAAATTTTATGGCTCGTATTTTAGTTTAATGTTTGTATGTTTTTCTGGTAACGCCTCCTACCTTAGCCCGACCTTGGATACGGGTAAGGGGTGTTACATTTAGTGGTATCAGAGCAGGTTTAGTCGATTCTCGAACTAACATAGCAAGTGTAAGAGTTTAGTTATACATGCCACAAATATGTGATAGTGTGATGTCTCCCACACTAATAAGGACTATTTTTTAAAATGAAATATTCTCCAACCGAGCTACATCGACCATTTGATAGCGATATTGAAGTATTTGAATAAAGTGTAGCTATGATGTGTTAAACTCGGAAAGGTATGAATAAGAATTCGTGATATATGTATATGTGATAATATGTGAGATGAAAGTTTATATAGTGATATATTTATTCATATTTGTTTGGCCTTCATATCTCTGTTGCATGCTTGACTAAATTAATTAGTAAATGTGATGATTAAAGTTATTCAAATTTCATAGAATGTATGAGTGAGTGCACTTGTTTGAAATGAGATAATTGGAAATTTTATGTAAGATGTATGAATAATAAATTGTTTGAAGTGGATAGTATGATTATAATGACATATGTGGATAATGAAAAAATGTGTCGTATAGATATATGTCGAATCGAGTTAGAAATCATGCGACCTCACCCCTTACCGATGAGGTGTATATAATGGAAATTCATGAGAATCATGTTGACTATGTTCCTAAGTGTGGAATCAAAGAGTTCAAAGATAAAATAATTATAGATATGACCGAGTCCGAGAATGGTTGACAAGTGAAGGACGAGTTAGAGAAATATCGAGTTTCTTGAGTTATCTTGGGATTCAAATTGATGATAGAGTGTTTCTGAAAGTATCGTCTTGAAAACAATTAGTTAGTAATGCTGGAAATTATGAGAAAGATACTAAACCTCACTCTGGTAATGTGACAGCCCAAAATAGACCCTAGCCGGAATGTGGTTTCGGGACCACTAAACCGAGTCATAAAAATAATTAATTGTTATATTCTATGCTTACTATGTGTGTGCATGCATATGTGGAAAATTTCATTCTCTAATTTTACCCATTTGTATGAGAAAGTATTAAATAGGGATCAAAGTGAAACATGGTGAAATATGATAGGCTAATTTTAAATGGCTTGTTAGTACATGTTAACAAAAAGGTGGAGTTGCATGTCAAATAATCCCCTTCCTAAGGAGGAGTGGCCGGCCATGACAAGGTTATGGGCAAGGGAACATGTTCCCAACATGTTTTACTAATGGATGATGTTAGAAATAATAAACAACTAAGCATGGGTGAGAAAAGAAAAAAATGTGTGTGAGAGAGTAGCATCCCCCATTGCCGTGCAACCAAGAAGAGAAAACAAAAAATTTGTTCATGCTTGCTCTCTCCTTTTGGCCGAAAATACTAAGAGGAAGAAGGATTTTGCTTCATTTCCTTTGTTTAGAAGAGATCTAGAAGGAGATTTGGCTAAGTTTGCATCAAGATTAAGGTATGTATGAGGTTGTGTTGGGAGTTTCATGCATGGTTTGGTTGCTAATTTGATGTGCATGTTAGCCATGGCTCAAATCCTTGTTATGCCATGGAAATGGTATTTGGCCAAAGTTGTTATGGTGATAAAGCCATTGCATGCTAAGTGTGAAGCTTGATGATGATGCATGCAATGATGGATTGTCTACTCTTGAGTAAGATTTTGAGTTTTCTTTTGTGTTTAACCATGATTGAAGTTGAATGGAGCATGATTGTCATATTCGCCATGATGCATTCATGAGCATGGTTCATGCTTCTTGCATGTTAGTTAAAATTTTTATTTTGGATGGCTATGGACACCTTGAAATTCGCCATGCTCATATTGTATATATATGTTTGCACATGATGTTTTGGCTATGAAGTAAGTGATGAATATATTGGTTTAAAGAAGAAGATGTGGAAGAATGCTTGTGAAATTGCAAGCACAATTCGCCTAGCACACATATAAGTGCTTGATGCTATATTATAAGTTTTAATACAATGTGCAAAGCATTAACTAGTAAAATGCATGCTGTTTTTGTGAGGTATTAAGTGCAAAATTGACCTCAACATGTACATGAATATTCGGCCTTGGGTAGCCTATTGAAGGCCTTAGCTTTTCCTTGATGCTCAAATAAATTGTATTGAATTGCTTGATGTAGTATAAAATGTGCATGACCATTGTGTATTCAAGCTAAAGAGTGGCCATATGACCATTTAAACTCCTTGTCATATTCGCCATAAGCAAGCACAATGAGGTTTTAATAAATTGAATTTGTTTGAATTAGCTCAAGAGCTAAGAGGGCCACAATTGGACAAGGGAAGGAAAAGGTGATCGAATAGCCGAAAAAGCCGTTCGACAACATCCGAGGTAAGTCCTCAAGAAGTGACCCTACTTGAATTATGTGAAATAAAGTATGGATGTGTATTGATTATTGATTATGTATGTATGAGCATTTGAATTCTACCGGGCTAAGTCCCGGCGAATATGCTTGTGATTATATTTGCGTTTGAGCCTTAGTAACGAAAATGAAATATGTATGTCCAATGATTATTGATGTATGTGTACATGAGAAATTGAATGATATCCAGGCTAAGCCCCAAGACAATTATGCTGAAATTATATCCGGTTAAGACCAAGGCAATTGTGCTAGTGGCTATATCCGGCTAAGACCAAGGCATTCGTGCGAAGTTATTCTATTCGGGCTAAGACCAAGGCATTTGTGCACGATTATATCCGGTTATATTCAAGAATCTTGGGCTGGAGGTGAGTGTTGGTTGCTGTAATGAATTCAATTAGTACACTCGAAAAGCCCAAAGGATAAGGTACGTTATATGTGCATTGGAAAGTCGACATGTTTGAGCAACATTCGCTCAATCGACTAATGAATTTCAGTTATTGAATTGATTGATACTTTGTGAAAGTATATAATGATGAAGTGTGAAGTAAGAATGTGTATTAATGAAATGATGCATTTGGCTATGTGAATGTATTGCTGTAATTAGAGCTGATTATATTCCTTGAGACTTACTAAGCATAAAAAATGCTTACCCGTTACTTTGGCTCTCTGTTTTATAGATTTCGCTCGATAGCAATCGGATTCGGGATCAATAAAGTCGAAGTCATCCACACTATCCACGCCTTTATTTTGGTATAAATTTTGGTTGAACTTTGAAATGGCATGTATAGGACTACCCTTGTTGGTTGAATATGTTGTGATGTATATATGTACGGCCATGCGAAAATGGCTCGTAAAAGTGAAGTATCGACTTAGACTAATTGTGGTTTGTATGTATATATTTGGTGTCATGATGTGGCTATGGCTTGGAAATGGGAATGTTGGTCATATGATCAGCCATTGGCATGGTTAAAATGATCATATATGAACCTATGTATAGCAAGACTAGTTGGTTCATGGAGACTACCAAATAGGTAAGACCTACCTTAAAACAGATGCTGCCAGCTGCAGTGACGTGAATGTGAAAAAATCACCAAAATTCGTAGGAATGGAATTAAATAGTGAATAAGCTATGTAAATGAACCTTGATGAGTCTATTTTCATATGGAAGAAACGAAATGGTCATAGGAGTTACATGTTAAGAGATATTAAAGCTATTGTGAGACAGGGCCAGAACGGTTTCTGGGTTCCCTGTCGCAACTTTAAAAATTTACTATAAATTATCCAAAAATAATTAGGAGACATACCTTATATTTACAGATTCCATTTGGAATCTAGTTTCATTAGAAACAAACGGCACCAGCATTAAAGCCCTGTACAGAGAGATATTCAAGTTATACCGTGAGAAGGTCAGAGCAGTCGATCCCTGTAACATGGGTGACTTTAACTAATAAACTGTACCAATTGGCCCAACCAAAAATTCTAGAAATAAATACATGGATGGATATATGAGTCTAAATTCAGGGAAAATTTACGAAACCAGTTTCCGAGTTTTGAAACTCGAGATATGATTTTAAGGCGACAGTGACGCAGTTTTCCAGCCTGACTGGAAATGTCAAATGGATGGGCAAAACAAGTGAACTTGGCTTGTTAACCCCTCGTGTCCGACACGGCGATGGTCTCGGGTTCGGGTGTTACAATTTTATTGGTATCGAGCCACGGTTTAGTCGATTCTAGGACTACCGTGATGTGTTTGGGGTCTAGCTATACATGCCATTAAATGATGAATCGATAGTGTGGTGATTTCGACAATTTGACTTTGTGTTTGTTTATAGCAATGGATCCCGATCCCAACCGAAGCGATAGCGATGATGTGGAGAGTGTGGCGCCTGCTCCCGCACAAGGGACAGGGCCAGCGGACTCTCAACCTATGGCCAGCAATCCTAATGACGAGGCTAGGCAAGCCTTTTATAGTGTGATGAACGAATGGTTTAATCAATACATTCGAACCAACACGGCTGTTCCACAACCTCCATTCCCGACAAATGCAACCCCAAGACCTACAATACCTCCGGTGATCGACCAAATAAGGTCAAGTAAGCCCCAATCGATAGGATTCAAAACATGGGGCCACCGAATTTAAGGCTACGGATGATGATGATGCCGAAGCGAGCTGAATTTTGGTTAGATAACACTATCCGGTGCTTGATGAGCTATCCTGTACACCCGATGAGTGCTTAAAGTGTACCATCTCCTTGCTACGCGAGTCCGCTTACTATTGGTGGAGTACTCGACTTCGTGGTGCCTAGAGAGCAAGTGACTTGGGAATTCTTTCAAACCTAGTTCCAAAAAAGTATATCACCGAGATTCATCGACCAAAAGTGGAGGGAATTCCTTGATCTTAAGCAAGGTTCGATGTCGATTCATCGACTCACGAACGAAAATTTGTGAGGCTTAGCCAGACGCGAGAATGCATTTCGTCCAAGTCATTATGAGTAAACGCTTGAGGATGGGCTGAATGATGATATAAGGATGTTTGTTGGCATCCTCGAGATACAAGAGTTCGTAGTACTTGTTGAGCGAGCTTGTAAAGTCAAGAGCTTAGAAAGGAGAAACAAAAAGCTGATGTGGGAACCGGAGAATTCGAAGAGGTCCTCGGAAAGTCTCTTCAACAAGCATCAAGAGATTTCGAGATGATGCGAGCCGGTCTAGAGGCGTTTCGGGCTTTTCTAGACGAGGACGTGATCGACCCTGTGACCACACGAGTCACTTCGATCGCCATGGTGGAAATGATCGCCGAGAGAGGCGAGTGTCCACATTGTGGCAAATGGCATTCGGGAGCTGTTGGTTTCGTGATCGCCCTCGCTATAAGTGTGGATCGGCCGACCACTTTATGAAGGATTGCCCGAGGATGCTTGAGCAGAATGTGAGTCGAGTGGAAACCCGGTGCTACCATCGCCGAGGTAGGCCACCTAGAAATATGGGCAATGTCGGTGGCGTTCAGAGAGGATCTAGAGATGCTACCATCGGATCCGAGGCTCGTGCTCTGCTAGGACTTATGCCATACGCCGCACGCCGAGGATGCTGCCTCTCCGGATGTTATTACCGGTACTTTCACTCTTTTCAATACAAATGTGATTGCTTTGATTGACCCTGGTTCTACTCATTCATATATATGTGAAACCTTAGCATCCAAAGAAGACTTTGCCCATTGAGTCTCATCGAGTTTGTAATTCGGTGTCAAACCCTTGGGTCATTACGTGCTTGTCAACAAAGTGTGCAAGAAAAGTCCCTAGTGTTCCGAGGTTCTTGTTTTCCGGCGGACTTGATGCTTTTGCCGCTCGATGAGTTCGACGTTATTCTTGGTTTGGATTGGTTGACCATGCACGATCGGTTGTAAATTGCAAGAGCAAGACTATCGATTTGAGGTGCGCGAATAATGAAATAATTCGGGTTGAGTCTACGGACTTAAAGGGGTTGCCACCGTAATATCGCCGATGTTGGCCCGTAAATATGTAAGAAAAGGGTGCGGCGTACCTTGCGTCGTGCTTTCGATGACAAGGAATTAGAAAAGAAACCCGAATCTGTGCCCGTGGTTTGTGAATACCGGATGTTTTCCAAAGAATTGCCGGTTTACCACCTATTCGGAAATAGAATTTGGCATCGAATTGGTACCGGTACCACTCAATTTTGATAGCTCCATATCGTATGGCACCAACGGAATTAAAGGAGTTGAAAGCTCGGTTGCAAGAATTGGTGGATAGAGGTTTTGCTCGCCCGAGTTTTTCGCCTTTGGGTGCGCCAGATTGTTCGTGAAGAAGAAGGATGGAACCATGCGGTTGCAGCATCGACTATCGTCGCCTTAATAAAGCGACGATAAAGAACAAATATCCGCTACCACGTATTGATGACTTGTTCGATCAATCAAGGGAGCCTCGGTGTTCTCGAAAATAGATTTGAGATCGGGCTATTATCAATTGCGAATCCGAGATTCGGACGTACCCAAGACCGCCTTGAGCGAGATATGGTCACTATGAGTTCCTAGTGATGCCGTTTGGGCTCACTAATGCCCTACGGTATTTATGGATTTAATGAATCGGATCTTTAGACCATATTTGGATCGATTCGTAGTCGTGTTCATTGATGACATCTTGGTCTATTCAAGAAATGAGACCGAACATGCTGAACACCGCGGTTAGTGCTGCAAATTTTACGGGATAAGCAATTATATGCTAAGTTCAGCAAGTGTGAGTTACGGTTAAGAGAGGTTAGCTTCTTGGGTCATGTGGTATCTGCACGGGTATTCGAGTGTCGATTCAATAAAATTTTAGCCATACTTAATTGGAAGCCTCAGAAATATTACTTGAGGTTAGGAGCTTTTTGGGGCTTGGCGGTTATTACCGACGATTTGTAAAAGGCTTCTCAACGATAGCCACGCCGATGACGGCTTACTCCAAAAGGATGTTAAGTTCGAATGGATGAGAAATGCCAAAAAAGTTTCGATCAACTGAAAACTTATTTGACTGAAGCCCCAATTCTAGTGCAACCCGAGTTCGGCAAGGAGTTTGTCATCTATAGCGACGCCTCTCTACTTGGGTTAGGTTGCGTATTAATGCAAGAAGGTCGAGTTGTGGCCTATGCGTCGAGGCAATTAAAGCCACATGAGAAAAATTATCCGACTCATGATCTCGAATTGGCCGCCATCGTATTCGCCTTAAAGATTTGGCGACATTACTTATTTGGTGAAAGGTGCCATGTATACTCGGATCACAAAAGTCTCAAATATTTGATGACCCAAAGAGACTTAAATCTCGACAAAGACGTTGGCTCCAATTGTTAAAGGATTATGAGTGATCATTGACTATCACCCGGAAAGGCGAATGTGGTTATGGATGCCTTGAGTCGTAAATCGTTATTCACTTTACGAGCGATGAATGTGCACTTGTCTGTCCGATCCGACAGTGTGTTAGTGGCTGAATTGAAAGCCAAACCATTATTGACACACCAAATTCGAGAAGCTCAGAAAGTCGACGACGAGTTGGTTGCAAAACGGGCTACGTGTGTTCCGAACAAGGACTCGGAGTTTCAAATCGATGATGACGATTGTTTGAGGTTCAAAAGTCGTCATGTGTCCCAAAGAATTGAACTCATTTCGATAATTCTGAATGAAGCCCATTGTAGCCGAATGGCAATCCACCCGGGGAGTACGAAGATGTACAATGATTTGAAACGTCAGGTTTGGTGGCATGGTATGAAGCGAGACATCTCCGACTTTGTTTCGAGATGTTTAATATGTCAACAAGTGAAAGCGGAACATCAGGTGCCTTCAGGATTACATCAGCCAATCATGATACCCGAGTGGAAATGGGATCGAGTCACAATGGACTTTGTATCCGGACTGCCATTGTCAGCAAGTAAGAAGGATGCGGTTTGGGTCGTGGTAGATCGATTGACTAAGTCGGCCCACTTTGTCCCCGTCGTCACGGATTTTTCAATGGACAAATTAGCGGAATTGTACGCTTCTCAGTTGTGAGATTACACGGGTGCCTATTTCTATCGTGGTCGGATAGAGATCCGAGATTTACCTCGCGATTTTGGAAAAAGTTGCAAGAAGCTTTGGGTACCAAGTTGCATTTCAGCACCGCCTTTCACCCCAAACCGATGGTCAATCCGGCGGATAATTCGAGATACTTGAGGATATGTTAAGATGTTGCGTCCTCGAGTTTAGTGGTTCATGGGAACGGTATTTGCCGTTGATTGAATTCGCTTACAACAACAAATTTCAATCAAGTATTAAGATGGCACCCTACGAGGCCTTGTACGGTCGTAAATGCCGTACACCATTGTTTTGACCGAGCTCGGTGAAAGCAAGATTTTCGGTGGATTTGATTAGGGATGCTGAATGTAAAGTGAAAGTAATCCGTGAAAGTCTGAAGATAGCCTCCGATCGTCGAGAAGTCGACGCGGATCTGAAGCGTAAGGATATCGAGTATCGTGGGTGATAAAGTGTTTCTCAAGGTATCGCCTTGGAAAAAGATACTCGTGTTCGGTAGTAAGGGCAAGTTGAGCCCGAGGTTCATTGGGCCATATGAGATATCGAGCGAAGTCGGTCCAGTGGCATATCGCTTGATTTTGCCCCTGAACTCAAAAGGTTCACGATGTCTTCCACGCTTCGATGCTTCGACGCTATAGATCCGATCCATCGCACGTGATTAGTCCATCGAAATTTAAATTCAAGCAAATATGAGTTATGAGGAAGAACCGATTCGTATCCTATCACGAGAAGTGAAAGAGTTATGAAACAAGCGGGTTCCGCTAGTGAAAGTGTTATGGCTCAAGCACGGATAGAAGAAGCTACTTGGGAGACCGAGAATTCTATGAAAGAGCGATATCCAAACCTATTTACCGTAAGATTTTCTGGGACGAATATTTCTTAAGTGGGGAGAGTTGTGACACCCCAAAATAGACCCTAGCCGGAATGTGGTTTGGGACCACTAAACCGAGTCATAAAAATAATTAATTGTTATATTCTATGCTTACTTTGTGTGTGCATGCATATGTGGAAAATTTCATTCTCTAATTTTACCCATTTGTATGAGAAAGTATTAAATAGGGATCAAAGTGGAACATGGTTAAATATGATAGGCTAATTTTAAATGGCTTGTTAGTACATGTTAACAAAAGGTGGAGTTGCATGTCAAATAATCCCTTCCTAAGGAGGAGTGGCCGGCCATGACAAGGTTATGGGCAAGGAACATGTTCCCAACATGTTTTACTAATGGATGATGTTAGAAATAATAAACAACTAAGCATGGGTGAGAAAAGAAAAAATGTGTGTGAGAGAGTAGCATCCCCCATTGCCGTGCAACCAAGAAGAGAAAACAAAAAATTTGTTCATGCTTGCTCTCTCCCTTTTGGCCGAAAATACTAAGAGGAAGAAGGATTTTGCTTCATTTCCTTTGTTTAGAAGAGATCTAGAAGGAGATTTGGCTAAGTTTGCATCAAGATTAAGGTATGTATGAGGTTGTGTTGGGAGTTTCATGCATGGTTTGGTTGCTAATTTGATGTGCATGTTAGCCATGGCTCAAATCCTTTTATGCCATGGAAATGGTATTTGGCCAAAGTTGTTATGGTGATAAAGCCATTGCATGCTAAGTGTGAAGCTTGATGATGATGCATGCAATGATGGATTGTCTACTCTTGAGTAAGATTTTGAGTTTTCTTTTGTGTTTAACCATGATTGAAGTTGAATGGAGCATGATTGTCATATTCGCCATGATGCATTCATGAGCATGGTTCATGCTTCTTGCATGTTAGTTAAAATTTGTATTTTGGATGGCTATGGACACCTTGAAATTCGCCATGCTCATATTGTATATATATGTTTGCACATGATGTTTTGGCTATGAAGTAAGTGATGAATATATTGGTTTAAAGAATAAGATGTGCAAGAATGCTTGTGAAATTGCAAGCACAATTGCCTAGCACACATATAAGTGCTTGATGCTATATTATAAGTTTTAATACAATGTGCAAAGCATTAACTAGTAAAATGCATGCTGTTTTTGTGAGGTATTAAGTGCAAAATTGACCTCAACATGTACATGAATATTCGCCTTGGGTAGCCTATTGAAGGCCTTAGCTTTTCCTTGATGCTCAAATAAATTGTATTGAATTGCTTGATGTAGTATAAAATGTGCATGACCATTGTGTATTCAAGCTAAAGAGTGGCCATATGACCATTTAAACTCCTTGTCATATTCGCCATAAGCAAGCACAATGAGGTTTTAATAAATTGAATTTGTTTGAATTAGCTCAAGAGCTAAGAGGGCCACAATTGGACAAGGGAAGGAAAAGGTGATCGAATAGCCGAAAAAGCCGCTCGACAACATCCGAGGTAAGTCCTCAAGAAGTGACCCTACTTGAATTATGTGAAATAAAGTATGGATGTGTATTGATTATTGATTATGTATGTATGAGCATTTGAATTCTACCCGGCTAAGTCCCGGGCGAATATGCTTGTGATTATATTTGCGTTTGAGCCTTAGTAACGAAAATGAAATATGTATGTCCAATGATTATTGATGTATGTGTACATGAGAAATTGAATGATATCCGGCTAAGCCTCAAGACAATTATGTTGGAAATTATATCCGGTTAAGACCAAGGCAATTGTGCTAGTGGCTATATCCTGGCTAAGACCAAGGCATTCGTGCGAAGTTATTCTATCCGGCTAAGACCAAGGCATTTGTGCACGTGATTATATCCGGTTATATTCCAAAGAATCTTGGGCTGGAGGTGAGTGTTGGTTGCTGTAATGAATTCAATTAGTACACTCGAAAAGCCCAAAGGATAAGGTACGTTATATGTGCATTGAAAGTCGACATGTTTGAGCAACATTCGCTCAATCGACTAATGAATTTCAGTTATTGAATTGATTGATACTTTGTGAAAGTATATAATGATGAAGTGTGAAGTAAGAATGTGTATTAATGAAATGATGCATTTGGCTATGTGAATGTATTGCTGTAATTAGAGCTGATTATATTCCTTGAGACTTACTAAGCATAAAAAATGCTTACCCGTTACTTTGGCTCTCTGTTTTATAGATTTCGCCGATAGCAATCGGATTCGGGATCAATAAAGTCGAAGTCATCCACACTATCCACGCCTCTATTTTGGTATAAATTTTGGTTGAACTTTGAAATGGCATGTATAGGACTACCCCTTGTTGGTTGAATATGTTGTGATGTATATATGTACGGCCATGCGAAAATGGCTCGTAAAAGTGAAGTATCGACTTAGACTAATTGTGGTTTGTATGTATATATTTGGTGTCATGATGTGGCTATGGCTTGAAATGGGAATGTTGGTCATATGATCAGCCATTGGCATGGTTAAAATGATCATATATGAACCTATGTATGGCAAGACTAGTTGGTTCATGGAGACTACCAAATAGGTAAGACCTACCTTAAAAACAGATGCTGCCAGCTGCAGTGACGTGAATGTGAAAAAATCACCAAAATTCGTAGGAATGGAATTAAATAGTGAATAAGCTATGTAAATGAACCTTGATGAGTCTATTTTCATATGGAAGAAACGAAATGGTCATAGGAGTTACATGTTAAGAGATATTAAAGCTATTGTGAGACAGGGCCAGAACGGTTTCTGGGTTCCCTGTCGCAACTTTAAAAATTTACTATAAATTATCCAAAAAGAATTAGGAGACATACCTTATATGTACAGATTCCATTTTGAGTCTAGTTTCATTAGAAACAAACGACACCAGCATTAAAGCCCTGTACAGAGATATATTCAAGTTATACCGCGCGAAGGTCAGAGCAGTCGATCCCTGTAACATGGGTGACTTTAACTAATAAACTGTACCAATTGGCCCGACCAAAAATTCTAGAAATAAATCCATGGATGGATATATGATTCTAAATTCAGGGAAAATTTACGAAACCAGTTTCCGAGTTTTGAAACTCGAGATATGATTTTTAAGGCGACAGTGATGCAGTTTTCCAGCCTGACTGGAAATGTCAAATGGATGGGCAAAACAAGTGAACTTGGCTTGTTAACCCCTCGTGTCCGACACCGGCGATGGTCTCGGGTTCGGGGTGTTACAGGTAAGATTTTCGAGGACGAAAATATCTGAAGGGGGGGAGAGTTGTAATAGCCCAAAATTGGGTCTAGTTGGAACAGAGGTTTCGGGACCACAAAATATGAGATATAAATAATTATTTTATGATTATTTTGAGGTCTATGATATGATTGCATGATTGTGTGAAAATTTCGTGAAGAAAGTCTATGCATAAAGTGCTTAATTCAAAGTTAGGGACTAAATTGAATAAGTTGCAAAACCTGCATTCTCGAAGTTTCTAGTATGAAATTGATTTGAAATATTAATTAGGGGGTCTTAAATAGCAATTTGACCAATTTCTAAGTTATGGACAAAATTGGACATGGATGGAATTTTTGGAACGTTTAGTTGTAAGGGTATTTTGGTCATTTAGGGGTAAAATGAATTAAAATACAAAATTAAAAGCCAATTTTGCTCATCTTCTTCACCATGGACGTGTATACCAAGGGAGACTCCATGTCTAGGGTTTTCAATCTTCCCAAGCTGAATTGTAAGTCCGTTCTAACCCCGTTTTTCAAGTTCCTTACGTTTTTGGAGTCCCGGTAACTTGATTTAGCTTATGCTAGCAATAATTCAAACTAGGGTTCATATTTGAAAAAATAACCATAGGTAAAATTTGTGTATTCTGGTGTTTTATGATACAATATGAGGTTTTAAGTTATGTTAGACAACTTGTGCTACTCGGTTTTAAGTGAAAACGAGGAAAAGGGCTTAATCGGTAAAAATACCTAATAGTCATAAGTATATGTTAGAGTGAGAATTTGATGTTGCCATAGAAGGGAAAAGTGATCATCATGTCATAAAACATAAGAATAAGGGATGAATTTTAATTCCCGAGCCTAGGGGCAAAAGTGTAAATATGCAAAATTTTAGGGGCAAAATTGTATTTTTCCAAAGTTTGAGTTAAGGACTATTTTGAATAGTATGTTAATTAAATAAGTAAAATATGATGATTTAGATCCCGGAAAATGAGATTTGAACCTAGAATGAGAGAAAAATCAAAAATTGAGAAAGTTGGTAAAATGGCCGTTTTAATATTAAGGTAAGTTCATATGTATAATAAGCATTAATTTATGCATGTTTCAATGTAAAATTGATATATTTACTATGATCTCCGAGGCGTTGAAAGTATGTAAGTTGGTATGATAATAATACAACAATAATGTCAGTAATTTATATTTGAAAGTTAAATTTAGTGAATTAATTGAATTATGTTAAATTAAATGATTATGGTGCCAAGTTTATGAATTGATTTAAAAACATGTCTATGGTACATGAAGTGCATTGAATTATCATACATAAATGTGATTTCTATGATTATGGATATTATGAGAAATTGTAAGTTCATATGATTTTTAATTAGACAATGTGTAATTTAATGTTATTATGCTGATATTAAATGAGATGTAAGTTTATATGTAAGTAATACATCACTATTACTTGTATTATGATATTTTATAAAATATTGGAAATATGTTTGTGGATAATTACTTGATTGGTGAAATTGTTGGAAAAGAGAGAGAAATCTTGGTTGAACCTTCGGAAAGATTGGATGATACAGATGGTATGTAGCTAGGTCACATGTATAGTGCTGAGTGCACATCATGTGTACAAGAGAGCTACAAGACATTATGATGTAGCTAGGTCGCATGGGTGATACTATGTGTACACCATGTAGACAAGGGAGCTACGGGATATATGTAGCTAGGTCGCATGCGTGGTTCCAAGTAAAGGACACCATGTAGACAAGAGAGCTACGAGATAAACTGGCTAGGTCACATGGGTGGTACTAAGTGTTCACCATGTGTACAAGAGAGTCGAACTATATGATGGGTGGAGCTATGTGCTGAAACCACCAAGTATCGAGGATTGATCCAAGTGTTCAACGGAGACTCTCTATGTATTGCTTTGTGAGTTTTGTGATGAATAAGTGCAGGAACTTGGTTATGTGAATGATGTGTTCATTAAGTGACCAGGATGTGGTAAGGTTATGAACAAGTAAGTTATACATGAGGATGATTTTATGGTGACCTTGTGATCATGGGCCTATACTTGTGATGTATGAAATGTGGTGAAAATGATTTGTGATATGTATGTTAAAATAATGTTAATACAAAGAAAGTGTGAAAGAGTGAATTAGCAATAAAACTGTTTTGGACAGTAGCAGTGACGTGATTTTGAAAAATCACATAAAATAGTATAAATTGAATCAGAGACTGAATGAGATATCAAATTAAAGCTTAATATGTCTATTTTCATATAAAAGCAATATAGAAATCAAAGGAGTTCTATATTTTGAGATATTTATGTTTTTGTGAGACTGATTCAGAATGATTATGTGATCCCCTGTTCTGACTTTGGAAAATCACAAAACTTTGGAGAAAAATAATTAGAGGCTCAAAACTATATTTTTAAAATCCATAATGAGTCTATTTTCAAGATAAATCAACAAGAACATTATCCGAGTTCTGTACTGTGAGATAATTATTTTTTAGTGAAGAGAGGCAGAACTGTCAGAAAGTGAAATAGGGGAAATTTTAATGAATAAAATGTACTAATTGGCTAAACCAAAAATTATGAAAGTTTTATGGTGGAAAGATATGTGAGTCTAGTTTCAGGGGAAATTTACGGATCTTAATTTGGAGCTCTTTAGCTCAAATTATAAATAATTAAGTGACTATGACTCGTGTGGACAGTTTGATGTGAACATTTATTAGTAAATTGTGAAATCGTACTTACATGGAAACTATGGTATATGAAATATTGATATAATGAAATAAATGATATGTGTTTATAAGAAAACAAAAAGAGAATGTTATGTATCATGACATGTATATATATATATATATATATATATATGACTAGTCTCAATGTAATGCTTGTTGGGTATGGAATTGAATTGAAATGTTTCAGGCAAACATGTTATTCTACGCATCTGAATCATGGTATTTTATAAAGATATGATCTAGCTTTAAATATGAATGCTTGATGATTAAGCTGAAGATATTTGGTAAGATGATAATCTTGGTATAAATGTATAAGTGGTACTATAATAAACAAGGTAAAATGAGTATGAGAGACACATGTATGATGACATACAAATGCTATGTTTGTGGTTTAATTGAGGATGTTTAATCATTAAATGAATACCACGTTATATGATTTTGATTTTGTATAAGTGTGTAAGAGATCAAGGTTGACCAAAGCTTGGAAAATAGCCTAGGTATATTCCACACAGGCAGAGACACGACCATGTGTCTCAGCTGTGTATGGAACAAGACTTTGGGACACGGGCATGTGGAGCCTTAAAGCATGAAATTTCCAAGATTTTCGTAAGTTCTCGGTTTAGTCCCAAACCCTTTCTAAAGTATGTTTTGGGCTCCGTAGACTCAAATCCTTGACTATGTGTAAGAGAATGAACGCTTTGAAATATGAATAAAATTTTATGGCTCGTATTTTAGTTTAATGTTTGTATATTTGTCTGGTAATGCCTCGTACCTTAGCCCGGCCTCGGATACGGGTAAAGGGTGTTACACATATTGGTAACAATAGGCTACGTGTCTAAGTGGGTTGAGGCCGAGGCATATCCAATGAATGATGCTAAGGTTTTGATGAAGATTTTGCAGAAGCATGTGTTCACAAAGTTTGGAACCCCGAAAGCTATCATCAATGATGAAGGGTCTCATTTTGTGAGCAAATGATTGAAATGGTTACTCGACAAACATGGAGTGAAGCAGAAGGTTGCCACAGCTTACCATCCATAGACGAATGGGAAAGCTGAACTGGTCAACAAAGAAATAAAAGGCATACTCGAGAAGGTAGTTTTCCTGAACCGATGAGATTGGTCCAAAAGGCTAGATAATGCTTTATGGGCCTATAAGACAGCATACAAGACACCTTTAGGGATGTCAGCCTATAGGTTGGTTTTTGGGAAAGCCTGTCATTTGCCCTTGGAGTTTGAACACAAAGCTTACTAGGCTCTCCAGCAACTCAACTTGGACCTTAAGCTTGCTAAATAGAAATGGATGCTTCAATTCAATGAGTTAGAAGAATTCCAAATGTTCTTATACGAGAATGCCAAACTGTTCAAGGAAAGAGTTAAAAGGTGGCATGACAAGCACATCCAAGTTCGAGAATTTGAACTAGATTAGCAAGTCTTGTTATTTAATTCCAGATTAAGGTTCTTTTGAGGCAAGTTGAAATCGCATTGGTCCGGCCCACTTACAGCCCACCAAGTTTTTCCATACGGAGTTGTCGAATTTCAAGGTAAGGGGGTAATTTTTGAGTCAATGCTCAGCGCTTAAAACATTACTGGGGGGATAAAATTGAGTGAGATCAAATCTCATTCGTTTTATCACATATTTAATTTTTCTCATTTTTCTTTTTAAATAAATAATTTAGGGTATATTTTTTGGATTAGTATGTTTAAATAAATTCTGTCTAGGAGATTGGAACTTAAGCGGGACCGCTTGTGACCCTTCCAATCTTTCCTGGGAATTGATTTTTACATAATCTTTCGAGAAATTATTTCTTAAATGGAAAAATAAATTTTTAGTTTTTCAAATAAAAGGGTCAATTTTGACCTGTGTTTTAATTGCAACTCAATTTTCAATTTCCTTTAAGTTTATGTACTTAATTGAATTATTTAAAATTTTGGTTGTTCTTTTGTAAATATTAAAATTAGATATCTCTTTTGTAAATATTTTCAAAGGCATCTAAAATAAATGTTTTTTAATTTAATAAATAAGTTGATAATAACTAGTATATAATTATATTTATTATAATATATATTAATTATTATCAACTTTGCATAGAATTAGGATTTGTTTAAATTTGATCGTACTTTATTGAATAGTTTTTATTTCAATAAATTAATAGCAAATAATAATTTAATATGTATTATATTAATTATTAATTGTTATTAACTTTCGAGAATTAGAACTTAGAATATTTTAACTATTAAATTCTTCTAAGAATTCTAATTATACTCCTCTCTTCACTATAAATTCCAATCACCTTCTACACTTTTTCACATCACCTAAACCAATCTCCATCCTTTCCTCCAACACCTACCATTGGCACCCTTAGTAGCCTCGTTGCCTAGCAGCCACCTTCGCACGCACCTGCCTCCATCGCTCGCTATTGCAACCTTGCACATCCTGCTCTGTGCACATCATGCCTCCCCCAGCTCCAGCCTGCACGCGCCAACGCACTAGCCCTATTGCTCACTCGATGTTGCTGCCTACTGGCCATGCATCTGCTCATGCCAAGCCCTGCTGCTCCCTTGTACATCTGCCCACACACCCAACAGCTGTGTAGCATCCGCGCAGCACACCTATGCCTTGCTACTCACGCCAACTCCCTACACTTAGCCGATAACCCTGCAACCATTCCTAAACTGACCTCTTTTGCTTTGAGTTTTTTAATTTTTATATAAAGGTTAATCATGCCTCGCAAAAAAACTCATGCCTCTATCCAAATTGATGAATCAGAAAACAATTTCCATTGTGAAGAAGCCAAAGCTAGATACGAAAGTGTTTTCAAGAATCAACAAATGCACCCTAAAAAAGTCTTTACACTAAAAGAAAGTAACTATATCGATTTCATGGCGAGCATTTGACAAATCATTGAAGCTCTCAATTGGGAGTTGTTTTGTGAGAAAAGGCCTAGTGCAGATGAGGACTTAGTTCCTGAATTTTATGCAAATTTGACCTCTAACGAATTGATAGAAGTTTCTGTCCGAGGAATTAAGGTACCAATAAGCTCAAATGCTATTAATGAATTCTTTGAACTACTTGATTTTGATGACAACAAATATTCTTCCGTGATGAGAAATATTGAGGCTGAAAATCTATAAGAAATTCTTGAGGAACTTATAGTTCTAGGATCTAAGTGGACAGTGTCAAAGGAAGGAATTTAGACTTGTCGTAGAGAATATTTGACACCACTAGCAAAGGTTATAGCCAGGGCACAATCACATATTGGGATCTTTACCAAATAGCTGAAGGCTTTGTTCTACAAGAACAAGTTGAAGAAAGTGAGGATCCCACAGAAGAAGAAGAAGAAGATCCCATAGAGATTGAACCAAAGCAGTCAGTTGAAATCCCTGATAAGGAAGAACCAATGGAACTGGTGACCGAACTTGAAGTCTTAACCTTAATGTTCAGAACTCAATTGCCTCGCCCAGGATGACTCAATGAGAAGCGTCCTTACAAAAATATTCAATGGCCCATTTTTTTTGTGCCTGAATTGTAACACCCCAAACCCAGCCTAGACGTTATGGCCGAATCTACAGTGTTACATTGAAGTGTGTTTTGAAAAGCATCATTCTGTTTGAAAAATCCGTACAATACCAAATCCCCTATAGTGATCTTTTACAAAACTTTTAAGTATCTTGATCGTTGTTTAACACTCAAGTAGGTTTAGCAAAAGTTCAATCATTTGAGGTTGTTATTACACCTTAAAATTAATGTTTGTTACAGAAGCTTTAGAAATGTGTTGTAATAGCGTCGTGTTTTGAAAAAAAATATTTTTCTTTTTGAAAATTCGCGTCCTACTACTAGTAGATACAAATCAAAATAAGTAAATCCCAAATTAAAATAAAAATTTAAAGGGGCGTTATCACATAAAAAATACCCAAATTAAATAGCTTAAAGAATAAAAGTTTAAAACAGTAGCAAAAGCAGTTGTGTGGCCTCCATCAAGTTCTGCACAGCACCAACCTGCCTAAGGATTACCTGCACAGGAAAGCAGAAGGGTGAGTTTATGAAAAACTTAGTGTGTAATCCCTTTACATTAATCAGCCAGACTGTAGGGAAAAATAGTTTGGGCCTAAGCTCGTTTTAGTGACAGTCCAATATTAGTTAGGGCCATAGCTCATTATAGTAACAGTAACAGTAATGCAATCAGAAATCTTACCCATCCATCCTCTACACTCCACTCCGTCCAGCCCTATAATCTATGTGGGGATAAAATTGACCCACCTATCCCTACTCTCCAAAATATAGCACCAGTTGCAGCAATAAACAGTGATTGTAGCAGATCTGACAGTATAGTGCACTTCCTCCAAATATATCAAACCCACCCCTATGCAACATGCCATGTTATAACATCATATGTGTATGCAAGAATGTCATGCTCGAATACAGTCATACATATCATAGGGGTATATCAGTTATTTCATAAGTATGGGGTCTAAGTGTACTTACCGACCCTACAGTAGGTCCACAGTCATCTCGGGCGACCCGTGCAACCTTAACAGTCAAACAGTGGTAATGGGCCCAAAGCCCATAATGCAGCCTATGTAGGCCCACACCCCTGTGTGGCCCATAAAGTCTAAAAAAGGCCTTTGTCGTGCGGGCTACATAACCTGGCCCAATAATCTCCACACGTCCATATGGTTTACCTGTGTGGGGCATACAACCCGTGAGGCCCACACGGCCCATTTCGGCACGACGTGGCCCAAAGCAGCCTAAGCCCATGAAATCGCTCAGGTGGCCTCTATGATCAAACGCTCACGTTTTATTCATTCGGATCAGCACACGAGCGAGCGTACTCTCATGTAGCATCTATAGACATATTTTTTGTGTTTTGTCGATTAAGAGTTATTGTAGTGTGATTACACACCTGATTGCGAAAATGCGCTACTGGCCCACGAGTATTCCAAACCTATCACAATCAGATCTCTGGTCAAACACTTATCCAACGAATTGAAAAGAAGCCTAACCAACACTTGCTTAAGAATTTACCTATCACTAGCCTTGATTGGTCACCCTGGAACTATTGTAAAAGATCTAATCACAAGGCCTTAGGGATTTCCTGCACACCAATAAACCTTATCAACCATCAAACAACAGAACATTTTGAACTAGCTGAACAATCACTTACCAAAAATGTAATGGCCAGTCTAGAAGGAAGAATATTCGGCCTACACCCACAAGAGTCGGAAGTGCTCAATTGGTAGAGGCAGAATGAAATACTTGTACCTTTCAGAAAACGGCAGCATAAAGAGATATTAGATGAACTATAAGTACGATAGAAGAGAGAAAGAGGGAGAAAGAATAACCACGTACCCTCACACTTGATTAATCAAACATCAATAGTCTAGAACCGAAAGCATAGAAGGAGTGAACAGGCTATTCGGCTACAATACAAAGATGAAGAGAAGAAAGAGAGCAAAAACAATCGATCAAGGTTATAGTATGGAAAGGAGTGGGAATCAGTTAATGCAGAAGACTCAAATGAGGGGAAGAAGAAAAGAAGAGAAGAGGTTCGACAATAGTATTCGGAAATAGGTTGTAAGGGAGGAACCGAGTGTTTGGTAAAAAAAAAAGAGCCCAAAACACAACACTAGAATACCTGAATGGTCACCAGTATGATTTGGCTATCAACCACGGAACAAAACTAATGAGCGAAAAGAAGCAAAAGGGAAGAAGCTACCGCAAAAGAGAACAAAACTAGGCAATTTCAGCACCAAGTGCCTAAGGCCGAATTGCCTAAAGGGAATCCCACTTTTGAAAAACTACCTCCAAAATCTGCTCAGTGCGTAGGCCACCACATTGGCCTTTCTAGGGTGGTATTCAATTGAACAGTCATAATCCTTAAGCACCTCAATCCATCTACGCTGCCTAACATTTAACTCCTTCTGAGTGAGGAAATACTTGAGGCTCTTGTAATCCGTGTAAATGATACATTTCTCACCATACAAGTAGTGCCTCCAAACTTTTAATGAGAATACCATTGCAGCCAAGTCCAAGTCATACGTTGGGTAATTCACCTCGTGAGTTTTAATCTGTCGTGATGAAAGCAACCACCTTACCCTCTTGCATCAACACACAACCCAAACCAACGTGTGATGCAATGCTGTAAACAATAAATTCCTTTCCAAACCCTGATTGAATCAAGACAGGGGCCTCAGTCAAAACTTTCTTGAGCTTTTTAAAGCTCTCTTGCTGCTCATTAGTCTAGTAAAAAGGTACGACCTTACGTAACAGTTTAGCTAAGGGCAAAGCAATCAGTGAGAACCCCTATACAAATCTTCAATAGTACCCAGCTAGTCTCAAAAAACTACAAATTTTCGATACTGTCTTAGGCTACTTCCAATTTAAAACAACCTCAATTTTCTGAGGATCGACCCTAATCCCCTCAGCAGATACCACATGACCAAGAAACGTTACCTCACGTAACCAGAATTCACACTTGCTGAATTTGGCGTACAACTGTTTCCCTCTCAAAATGTGCAAAACCACTCAGAGATGTTCATCATGCTCAAACTCAGTCTTCGAATACACCAGAATATCATCAATGAACACTACTACAAATCGGTCCAAATAGGGTTGGAACACACGGTTCATCAAATCCATAAAAGCCGCTGGTGCATTCGTCAGTCCAAAAGGCATTACCAAAAACTTGTAATGAACATAACGAGTTCTAAACACCGTCTTATGCACTTCGGTCCCTTTAACTCTCAATTGATGATACCCCGACCGGAGATCTATTTTAGAGAAAATCAATGCTCCTTGCAGTTGGTCAAACAGATCATCAATCCTTAGCAGAGGGTATTTATTTTTAATGGTCAACTGATTTAGTTGTTTGTAGTCAATGCACATATGCATGGATCCATCCTTCTTTTTCACGAACAAGACTGGTGCTCTCCACGGAGACACACTAGGTCAGATAAACCCACGATCCAGTAATTCCTGAATCTGGGCCTTAAGCTCCACAAGCTCTTTCGGTGCCATTCTGTCAAGGGCGATGGACACCGGAGCAGTACTAGGAAGGAGCTCAATCCGAAACTCCACTTCATGTTCTAGAGGTAACCCCGGTAGCTCTTTAGGAAAGACGTCTGGAAAATCCTTAACTGTCCTGATATCCTTTACCACCGAGTCCCCAACATTTGAAACACTGACATAGGCCAAGAACACCTCACAACCCTTACAAACTAATTTCTCAGCCCTTAGCGTAGAAATTACATTACTCAAATAGTTTTGTCCTTCCCCAATTACCACTACCTCCTCATCTGTCTCAGTTCTCAGTACAACCCATTTAGTGGCACAATCCAAGCTTACCCGATATTTAACTAACCAATCCATGCCCAGGATTAAGTCAAATTCTCTGAAAGGCAGCTCCATAAGATCAGCCAGAAAAACAACCCCTTGTATCTCCAAGGGAACATCCCTAAACATCTTATTTATCCGAATGGATTGCCCTAGCATACTGAGAATAGTAATCTCACTCATAGTGTTTTTAACCATAATACCCAATATCTTAGACACAGAGCATGCTATGTATGAATGTGTAAACCCAACATCAATCAATCCAGTATAAGGTACATCATGGATAAAGAACGTACCTGTTATAACATCTGGAGCATCTCCGTCTTCACAGCGACGTGCAACATAAACTAGCATCGGTTGTCTCACTTCATTATGACCAGCACCTTTGCCTGGTGCCCCTTGGCCACGTCTCATATCATTACCACCCCTGGCTGGACCACGGCCTCTCGGTGGCTACTGAACACCTCTCGGCTGCTGACCAGTACCCATACCAGTAGCATGCATCTAATCAGGCCTCCGTGGGCAATACTTAACATGGTGCTCTATCGATCCACATCTTAGACATGCACCTAACTTTCTCCAACATTCGTCGTGATGACATTTTCCACAATCAACGCAAAACTGTGGTCCAAAAGTAGTAGCGGTAGGGGTCCTAACTCTGATTGGCCCATCAGTTCTAGGTTTTTTCTTAAATTTTTGAAAATAATTTGAGGGCTGAGCATCCCTCTTACCTCTTCCTTTCTCTCTATTCTGGCATTCAACGCTTGTCACATCCTCGGTGATTTTAGCCTTGTCAACCAGTGCTGCGAAATCTCACTCCCTCTGAGGAGCTATAAAAAACCTTAGACCATCCCTAAGGCCATCCTCAAATCAAACACACCGCTCGTATTCTGTTGCCACTATCCTACGTGCACAGCGGCTCAATCATAAAAATTTGGCCTTATATTCAGCCACTTTCCTATCTCCCTTAGTTAAGTTCAAAAATTCCCTCCTACGGGCATCTACATAGTTGGCACCAACATACTTAGCTTGAAAAGTAGTCTTGAAAAACTCTTAGGTCAACCGATCGGCTTGAGTACCCTCCTTGACTGTAAGCCACCACTAGTAAGCCTCGTCTCTCAGAAGGGATACTGCACCTTTTAGCTTCTGATCAGGGGTGTAGTCAAGGTCATCCATGATCCTTTCTGTGGCCTCCATCCAATATTCAGCCACTGTGACAGCCTTAAAACGACCCTAGTCGAAATGTGGTTTCGGAACCACAAAACCAAGGCATAAAAATAATTTAATATTTATTTTATTGCCTATAATGTGTGTTAACTCATGTGTGATATTTTTTATGCTTTGATTTAGAATTATAGATGTGAATTTCACTAGAAAGGACCTAGTAATAAACTTTGAAAGTATGAGGGAAATGTGTGATGACTAATTAAAGGATGCATGCAAAACAATGGACTTGCATGTCAAATTTCCCCATAGTTAGTGGCCGCCATGACAAGGATTTATGGGCAAAAATCATGTCATGAAACATGTTTGGTAAATGGGTTATGATGGAAAGAATAAAATAAGGGGTATGGAATAAACAATTAATGTTAGTAGATGAGAAACAAAAAAAAAAGTGTCCATCTTCCTCCATAGCTTGGCCGAATGTCCTAAAGGAAGAAAGAAAAATTTTGTTCATCTCTTTTCACTCTCTTGTTGGTAAAATACTAAGGTTAAGGAAGGAGTTTTGCTTCATACTTGGTTTGGAAGAGGATTAGGAAGAGGTTGGCTAAACTTGCATCAAGATTAAGGTATGTTTGAGGTTCATGCATGTTTTAGTTGCTAGCTTAATGTTCTTGTTAGCCCATGGTTCAAATCCTTGTTATGTCATGGGAATGAAATTCGCCAAAGTGAATGTGGTGTTAATGCCATTGCATGTTAAATAACAAGCTTGAAAGTGATACATGTGATGGAGGATTGAAGATTCTTAGATTTTCTTTTAGCATTTTTTGAATGAGATACTAAGTTCTTTGTTTCACCATGACCAAATTGAAATGGTGTGGTGTTGTGGTATTCGCCATGATATATCCATAAGTATAATTCATGCATGTTGCATGGTAAGTAAGATTTAAGCTTTGGAAATGTGTATATATTTGGATATAAGCCACTTGAGAATTCGCCCTTGCACCTACATGAATATATGTTTGCACATGATGGATTGGTATGACATATATACTAATTCAAAGTGTATATTTGCTTGTGATGATGTGTTGATTATGAAGTAAATAAGAGATGTGCAATGAATTACGATATGTAATGTGTTAGTAGTAAAATGTATGCTGTTTTTTTTTTTTGTGTGGTATTAAGTGTATATTCGCCACATGAGGGTAATTAGTGTGCATGCATTCGGTTTGAGGCAAGCATATTGATGCCTATTCTTGGCTTAGAAAATTCGCTAAGAGGAATATTAACTAATGTGTTGAGTTCGATTTATGATTTCGTACATATACAACTTTGATGCCTAATGTATATAAGGGCCAAGTACTTTGAACTTCACGTTGATGTTTGAATGTATTGAATTGCTTGTTGTGATGTAAAATGTGCATGACCATTGTGTATTTGAGCTAAAGGATGGCCATATGACCATTTACACTCCTTGTCATATTCGCCATAAGCTATCATGATGAGATTTTAATAAGTTAAATTTGTGTAAATTAGCTCAAGAGCAAAGGGAGCTAAACCGATAAAGGGAAGGAAAAAGTAGTTGAATAGCCGTCGAAATCGCCGACAACATCCAAGGTAAGTCTTCGAGTGATGACCCTACTTGAATTATATCAAAATTATGCTCCTTGTTTGTGTGGCCATTGAGCCGAAATAGTAAAGGTTGATAGATATTTTGTGTTAGAGCTTTAGTAACGAAAATGAACTATGGACGTGTCTTGAATATTGATATATATGTAAGTGAACATTGGAAATATATCCGCTAAGACCAAGGCATTCGTATGAAGTTGATATATCCGCTAAGACCAAGGCATTCGTATGAAGTTGATATATCCGGCTAAGACCAAGGCATTCGTATGAAGTTGATATATCCTGCTAAGACCAAGGCCTTTGTGCAAGTCACCAACCGGGTTATGACCAAGGCAATCGTATGAAGTCGCTATATCCGGTTAAATCCAAAGTATGTGATTCGAAGTGAGCAATCTTGCTGTGAAAATTTCAGCTTATACACTTGTGAAAATTCCAGCAATGAGGTATGTTTGTATGTGCTTGTACTAATTGAATTCTTACAAGTAAGTATGCGCTAAGTTGATAAACGAGCTACCGCCTTGGGCTAAGTTGTTCTTTTGTGTATGAACATAAGGGTCGGTGATGTGAAATAAGTATGAGTATGGGAATGTGAATTAGTAAAGTGGTTTAATTAGCCATGTGAATAAAATACCTTAGTCAAAGCTGATTTCATTGCTTGAGACTTACTAAGCATTAAAATGCTTACCCCGCTGTTTTGGCTCTCTGTTTTATAGGTTTCGCTTGTTAGCTATCGGATTCGGGATCAAAGAAGTCAAGTCATCCACACTATCGAAGCCCCATTTTGGTACAAATTTTGGTTGAACTTTGAAATGGCATGTATAGGACCATCCTTTGTTGAAGGTCATGTACCTTCCGGTTTGTGTAAACTTGGATAGCCATGCGAAAATGGCTTATATACGCTTTTAGCATAGAACTATAATCGCTTGTATGTTGACCCTTATGAGGTATGGAATTATTTTGAAACGATTAGCCATTGGAATGGTTAATCATGATCACGCTTTGTGCTATGTATGTAAAAAGGGCCAATTGAATCATGGAAAGTATGAAATAGGTAAAGCCTACTAAAGGCAGATGCTGACAGCAGCAGTGACGTGGATGTGAAAATCACTAAAAATAGTAGGAATGGTATTAAATAGCAAATAAATTATGTAAGTGTACGTTGATGAATCTACTTTCATATGGAAGAAACGAAATGGTCATATGAGTTATAAGTTAACAGATTTTAAAGTTCTTGTGAAATAGGGCCAGAACGGTTTCTGGATCCCCTGTTCCAACTTTGGAAAATCATTGTAAATTAACCAGAGATAATTAGGAGTCATTCCATATATGTGTAGATTCCTCTCTGAGTCTAGTTTCTATAGAAACAAACGGCATTAGTATTGAAGCCCTGTACAGGGAGATATCCAATTCGTAACGCACAAAGGTCAGTGTAGTCGATCCCTACAACAGGCGAGACTTTAACTAATAAACTGTACTAATTGGCTCGACCAAAATTCTAGAAAAAATATGTAGATGGACATATGAGTCTAGTTTCAGGAAAAATTTACGGAACTGATTTTCGAGTTGTAAAACTCAAGTTATGAATTTTGGAGCGACTAGTACTCAGATTGGCAGCTTGTCTGAAAATTGTCAATAAGTGGGTTGAAGTTCGTTAACACCTCGCGTTCGACTCGCGACGGTCTCGGTTCGGTGTTACAATTTTATTGGTATCAGAGCTACGGTTTAGTCGATTCTAGGACTACCGTAATGCGCTTGGGGTCTAGCTATACATGCCATTTTATGTGATTATATGATAGTGTGGTGATTTCGACGCTTGAACTTGTGTTTATTTATAGTAATGGATCCCGATCCCAACCGAAAGCGATAGCTGATGATGTGGAGAGTGTGGCGCTGCTCCCCGACAAGGGACAGCGCCAAGGACTCTCAACCTGTTGCTAGTAATCCGAATGACGAGGCTAGACAAGCCTTTTATAGCGTGATGAATGATTGGTTCAACCAATACATTCGAACTAATACTACTGTTCCACAACCTCCATTCCCAACAAACACAAATTTCAAGACCTACAATGCCTCCTAGAATTGACCAAATATATCGAATAAGCCCCAGCTTGATAGAATCCAAAACATGGGGCTACTGAATTTAAAGCTACGGATAGTGATGATGCCGAGCAAGTCAATTTTGGTTGGACAACACGATCCGCACTCGATGAGCTATCTTGTACACCGATGAATGCCTAAAGTGTACCATCTCCTTGCTACGTGATTCGCCTACTATTGGTGGAGTACTCGACTTGTTGTGCCCGCGAACAAGTAACTTGGGAGTTCTTCCAAACCGAAGTTTCGGAAAAAGTATATCACCGAGATTTATGGACCAAAAACGAAAGGAATTTCTAACTTAAACAAGGTTCCATGTCGGTTACATCGACTATGAACGAAAATTCGTGAGGCTTAGCCAGACGCTGAGAATGCATTTCTTCGTAAGTCGTGATGTAAACGCTCAAGATGGACTGAATGATGAGATAAAGTCAGTATGTTGGCATTTTGGAAATCCGAGAGTTTGTGACTCTCGTCGAGCGAGCGCAAAGCCGAGGAGTTTAGTATGGAGAAAAGGAAAGCGGAAGCGGAGCAAGGGAGTTTCAGAAGACGTATTCGGGAAGCCCTTCCAACACCATCAAAGAAACTTAGAGATGGCTTAGGCCGATCTAGAGACACTTCGGCTTTTCTAGACGAGATCGCGATCGACCCCTGTGACCACACGAATCACTTCGATCGCCAGAGTGGGAATGATCGACGAGAGAGGACGAGTGCCAGATTGTGGCAAATGGCATTTTGGAAGTCAGATTCCGTGACCGCCTCTGTTACAAGTGTGGATCAGTTGACCACTTCATTAAAGATTGCCCGAGGTTGTCCGAATGAATGTAGATCGGAGTGGGAAACCGGTACTACCACCGCCGAGGTAGACCATCCGGAAATACGGCAAGGCTAGTGGTGGTCGAGAGGATCTAGAGATGTCATGACCAGATCCGAGGCTCGCGCTCCAGCTAGGACTTATGCTATACGCTGCGACGCGAGGATGCCTCCTCGCCAGATGTTATTACGGTACTTTCACTCTCTTTGATACTAATGTGATTGCTTTGATTGACCCCGGTTCTACTCATTCTTATATATGCGAAACCTTAGCATCCAAAGAAGACTTTGCCTATTGAGTCTCATCGAGTTCGTAATTCGGTGTCAAATCCTTTGGGTCGTTATGTGCTGGTCGACAAAGTGTGTAAGAAATGCCCCTAGTAATTCGAGGTACCTGCTTTCCGCGGACTTGATGCTTTTGCCGCTCGATGAATTTGATGTTATTCTTGGGTTGGATTGGTTGACCGTGCATGATGCGGTTGTGAATTGCAAAAGCAAGACTATTGATTTGAGATGCGCAAACAACGAGATGATCCGAGTTGAGTCTACGAACTTGAAGGGTTGCCACCGTAATATCATCAATGTTGGCCCGAAATATGTAAGAAAAGGGTGTGAAGCATACCTTGCGTATGTACTTGATGATAAGGAGTTAGGAATAGAACCCAAATCATTGGGTGGTTTGTGAATACCGGACGTTTTCCCAAGAATTGCCGGGTTTGCCACCGTTCGGGAGATAGAGTTTGGCATTGAGCTTGTACCGGACCACACCGATTTCGATAGCTCCATATCGTATGGCACCAACGGAATTAAAGGAGTTGAAAGCTCGCTTGCAAGAGTTGATGGATAGAGGTTTTGCTCGCCGAGTTTTTCACCTTGGGGTGCACCAAAGTTGTTTGTGAAAAGAAGGACGGAACCATGAGGTTGTGCATCGACTATCGCCGCCTTAATAAAGTGACAATAAAGAACAAGTATCCGCTACCACGATCGATGATTTGTTCGATCAATTGAAGGAGCCTCGGTGTTCTCAAAATAGATTTGAGATCGGGCTATTATCGCCATGAATCCGAGATTCGGACATACCCAAAACCGCCTTCGAACGAGATATGGTCACTACGAGTTCTTAGTGATGCCGCTTGGGCTCACTAATGCCCTCGCGGTATTTATGGATTTGATGAATCGGATCTTCAAATCATATTTGGATCGGTTCGTAGTTGTGTTCATCGACGACATCTTGGTCTATTCAAGAGATGAGACCAACATGCGAGCACCCGAGATTAGTGTTGCAAATTTTACGGATAAGCGGTTATATGCTAAGTTTAGCAAGTGTGAGTTCGTTAAGAGAGGTTAGCTTCTTGGGTCACGTGGTATCTCGTGACGGTATTCGAGTCGACCCAAGCAAAATTTCAGCCATACTTAATCGAAACCTCCAAGAAATATTACCGAGGTTCGAGCTTTTTGGGACTTGCTTACATTACCGACGGTTTGTAAAAGGATTCTCGATGATAGCCACACCCATGACGAAACCGCTTGAAAGATGTCAAGTTTGAATGGACGGAAAAGTGTCGTAAAAGTTTTGACCAATTGAAAACTCATTTGACGGAAGCTCCAAAGATTAGTACATACCCGAATCGCAAAAGAGTTTGTCATCTATAGTGACGCCTCCCTACTTGGGTTAGGTTGCGATTGATGCAAGAAGGTCGAGTTGTGGCCTATGCGCCGAGACAATTAAAGCCACATGAGAAAAATTATCCGACCCATGATCTCGAATTGGTCGCCATCGATTCGCTTTAAAGATATGGCGACATTACTTATTTGGTGAGAAGTGCCATGTGTATTCGGATCACAAAAGTCTCAAATATTTGATGACTCAAAGAGACTTAAATCTGCGACAAAGACGTTGGCTCGAGTGTTAAAGGATTATGAGCTGGTCATTGACTATCACCCGGAAAGGCTAATGTGGTTGCGGATGCCTTAAGCCTAAATCACCGCTTGCTTTACGAGCGATGAATGTACACTTGTCTATCCTACCCGACAATGTGTTAGTAGCCAATTAACACCAAACCATTGTTGACTCATCAAATTCGTGAAGCTCGTAAAGTTGATGAGGAGTTGCGCAAAACGGGCCGAGTGTGTTCGAACAAGGAATCGGAGTTTCAAATTGATGATGACGATTGTTTGAGGTTCGAAGTCGCTTGTGTGTTCCAAAGAATTGAACTTATTTCGATAATTCGAACGAAGCTCATTGTAGCCGAATGGCAATCCACCCGGGAGTACGAAGATGTACAATGAGTTGAAACGCTTGGTTTTGGTGGCATGGTATGAAACGAGACATCTCCGACTTTGTTGCAAGATGTTTAATATGTCAACAAGTGAAAGCGGAGCATCAAGTGCCTTCGTGGTTACTTCACCGATCACGATACCCGAGTGGAAATGGGATCGAGTCACAATGGACTTTGTGTCCGGACCGCCGTTGTCGCAAGTAAGAAGGATGCAATTTGGGTTATTATTGATAGACCGACTAAGTCGGCTCACTTTATCCTCGTATGTATGGATTTTCATTGATAAACTAGCTGAATTGTACGCTTTCAGATTGTGAGATTACACGGGTACCGATTTACTTGTGTTTGGATAGAGATCCGAGGTTCACCTCGCGATTTTGGAAGAAATTACAAGAAGCATTGGGCACCAAGTTGCATTTCAGCACCGCTTTTCACCCCCAAACCGATGGTCAATCCGAGCGATAATTCGGATACTTGAGGATATGTTGAGATGTTGCATCCTCGAGTTCGGTGGTTCGTGGGAACGGTACCTACCTTTGATTGAATTCGCCACAACAATAGTTTTCAATCAAGTATTAAGATGGCGCTTTACGAGGCTTTGTACGGGCGTAAATGCCGTACACCATTGTTTTGGACCGAGCTCGGTGAGAACAAAATTTTTGGAGTGGATTTGATTAAAGATGCTGAATGCAAAAGTAAAAGTAATCCGTGAAAATCAAGATAGCCTCCGATCGCCGTAAATCGTATGCGGATTTGAAACGAAAGGACATTGAGTATCGTGGGAGATAAAGTGTTTCTTAAAGTTTCGCCGTGGAAAAAGATACTCGATTCGGCCGTAAGGGCAAGTTGAGCCGAGATTCATTGGGCCGCATTTAAATCTCCGAACGAGTTGGCCTGGGCCATGTATCGCTTGATCTTGCCCCTCGAACTTGAAAAGATTCACAACGCCTTCCATGTTTCAATGCTTCGACGCTATAGATCTGATCCGTCGCACGTAATTAGTCCATCGAGGTTGAAATTCAAGCCGATATGAGTTATGAAGAAGAACCGATTCGTATCCTAGCTCGTGAAATGAAAGAGTTGCGAAACAAAAAGGTTCCGCTAGTGAAAGTGTTATGGCTCAAACACGGATAGAAGAAGCTACTTGGGAACCCGAGAACTCTATGAAAGAGCAATATCCAAACCTATTTACGGTAAGATTTTCTGGGACGAAAATTTCTAAAGTGGGGAGAGTTGTGATACCTTTAAAACGACCCTAGTCGAAATGTGGTTTCGGACCACAAAACCAAGGCATAAAAATAATTTAATATTTATTTTATTGCCTATAATGTGTGTTAACTCATGTGTGATATTTTTATGCTTTGATTTAGAATTATAGATGTGAATTTCACTAGAAAGGACCTAGTAATAAAATTTGAAAGTATGAGGGAAATGTGTGATGACTAATTAAAGGATGCATGCAAAACAATGGACTTGCATGTCAAATTTCCCCATAGTTAGTGGCCGCCATGACAAGGATTTATGGGCAAAAATCATGTCATGAAACATGTTTGGTAAATGGGTTATGATGGAAAGAATAAAATAAGGGTATGGAATAAACAATTAATGTTAGTAGATGAGAAACAAAAAAAAAAGTGTCCATCTTCCTCCATAGCTTGGCCGAATGTCCTAAAGGAAGAAAGAAAAATTTTGTTCATCTCTTTTCACTCTCTTGTTGGCCGAAAATACTAAGGTTAAGGAAGGAGTTTTGCTTCATACTTGGTTTGGAAGAGGATTAGGAAGAGGTTGGCTAAACTTGCATCAAGATTAAGGTATGTTTGAGGTTCATGCATGTTTTAGTTGCTAGCTTAATGTTCTTGTTAGCCCATGGTTCAAATCCTTGTTATGTCATGGGAATGAAATTCGCCAAAGTGAATGTGGTGTTAATGCCATTGCATGTTAAATAACAAGCTTGAAAGTGATACATGTGATGGAGGATTGAAGATTCTTAGATTTTCTTTTAGCATTTTTTGAATGAGATACTAAGTTCTTTGTTTCACCATGACCAAATTGAAATGGTGTGGTGTTGTGGTATTCGCCATGATATATCCATAAGTATAATTCATGCATGTTGCATGGTAAGTAAGATTTAAGCTTTGGAAATGTGTATATATTTGGATATAAGCCACTTGAGAATTCGCCCTTGCACCTACATGAATATATGTTTGCACATGATGGATTGGTATGACATATATACTAATTCAAAGTGTATATTTGCTTGTGATGATGTGTTGATTATGAAGTAAATAAGAGATGTGCAATGAATTACGATATGTAATGTGTTAGTAGTAAAATGTATGCTGTTTTTTTTTTTTGTGTGGTATTAAGTGTATATTCGCCACATGAGGGTAATTAGTGTGCATGCATTCGGTTTGAGGCAAGCATATTGATGCCTATTCTTGGCTTAGAAAATTGACTAAGAGGAATATTAACTAATGTGTTGAGTTCGATTTATGATTTCGTATATATACAACTTTGATGCCTAATGTATATAAGGGCCAAGTACTTTGAACTTCACGTTGATGTTTGAATGTATTGAATTGCTTGTTGTGATGTAAAATGTGCATGACCATTGTGTATTTGAGCTAAAGGATGGCCATATGACCATTTACACTCCTTGTCATATTCGCCATAAGCTATCATGATGAGATTTTAATAAGTTAAATTTGTGTAAATTAGCTCAAGAGCAAAGGGAGCTAAATCCGATAAAGGGAAGGAAAAAGTAGTTGAATAGCCGTCGAAATCGCCGACAACATCCAAGGTAAGTCTTCGAGTGATGACCCTACTTGAATTATATCAAAATTATGCTCCTTGTTTGTGTGGCCATTGAGCCGAAATAGTAAAGGTTGATAGATATTTTGTGTTAGAGCTTTAGTAACGAAAATGAACTATGGACGTGTCTTGAATATTGATATATATGTAAGTGAACATTGGAAATATATCCGGGCTAAGACCAAGGCATTCGTAATGAAGTTGATATATCCGGCTAAGACCAAGGCATTCGTATGAAGTTGATATATCCGGCTAAGACCAAGGCATTCGTGCGAAGTTGATATATCCGGCTAAGACCAAGGCCTTTGTGCAAGTCACCAACCGGTTATGACCAAGGCAATCGTATGAAGTCGCTATATCCGTTAAATCCGAAAGTATGTGATTCGAAGTGAGCAATCTTGCTGTGAAAATTTCAGCTTATACACTTGTGAAAATTCCAGCAATGAGGTATGTTTGTATGTGCTTGTACTAATTGAATTCTTACAAGTAAGTATGCGCTAAGTTGATAAACGAGCTACCGGCCTTGGGCTAAGTTGTTCTTTTGTGTATGAACATAAGGGTCGGTGATGTGAAATAAGTATGAGTATGGGAATGTGAATTAGTAAAGTGGTTTAATTAGCCATGTGAATAAAATACCTTAGTCAAAGCTGATTTCATTGCTTGAGACTTACTAAGCATTAAAATGCTTACCCGCTGCTTTGGCTCTCTGTTTTATAGGTTTCGCCGTTAGCTATCGGATTCGGGATCAAAGAAGTCAAGTCATCCACACTATCGAAGCCCCATTTTGGTACAAATTTTGGTTGAACTTTGAAATGGCATGTATAGGACCATCCTTTGTTGAAGGTCATGTACCTTCCGGTTTGTGTAAACTTGGATAGCCATGCGAAAATGGCTTATATATGCTTTTAGCATAGAACTATAATCGTTTGTATGTTGACCCTTATGAGGTATGGAATTATTTTGAAACGATTAGCCATTGGAATGGTTAATCATGATCACGCTTTGTGCTATGTATGTAAAAAGGCCAATTGAATCATGGAAAGTATGAAATAGGTAAAGCCTACTAAAGGCAGATGCTGACAGCAGCAGTGACGTGGATGTGAAAAATCACTAAAAATAGTAGGAATGGTATTAAATAGCAAATAAATTATGTAAGTGTACGTTGATGAATCTACTTTCATATGGAAGAAACGAAATGGTCATATGAGTTATAAGTTAACAGATTTTAAAGTTCTTGTGAAATAGGGCCAGAACGGTTTCTGGATCCCCTGTTCCAACTTTGGAAAATCATTGTAAATTAACCAGAGATAATTAGGAGTCATTCCATATATGTGTAGATTCCTCTCTGAGTCTAGTTTCTATAGAAACAAACGGCATTAGTATTGAAGCCCTGTACAGGGAGATATCCAATTCGTAACGCACAAAGGTCAGTGTAGTCGATCCCTACAACAGGCGAGACTTTAACTAATAAACTGTACTAATTGGCTCGACCAAAAATTCTAGAAAAAAATATGTAGATGGACATATGAGTCTAGTTTCAGGAAAAATTTACGGAACTGATTTTCGAGTTGTAAAACTCAAGTTATGAATTTTGGAGCGACTAGTACTCAGATTGGCAGCTTGTCTGAAAATTGTCAATAAGTGGGTTGAAGTCTGTTAACACCTCGCGTTCGACTCCGGCGACGGTCTCGGGTTCGGGGTGTTACAGCCACATTAGGGGCAACTCTAGGAATACCCCTAAATATCTTTGCCCTATTAGACCTGAGTCGTTCCATAATCGACCTACGGCCTCCAATACCAACACTATGCCCGGCGACCCTTTTTGGAATCCTCAGCATTTCTTAGCGCAGTGTATCATCCCCAGCTGCTCAATTTTGAGACCCTATCTGAGCCATAGGTAAAACTGGTGCCTTTCTAACTTCCTCATTAGGCTGGTGTCCAGAAGATGAAGATGCAGCCCGAACACCACCATGGCCTCTGCTATGGCCTCTGCCACTAGTACCTCTAGTGCTCATTATCTACTCGCGCTTTTATCTGTATTAAAATTTTTATGCCAGTCAATTATTATTCTAGTGATTATTACAAATGTTTTATGAATAGTATTATTCCAGAGTTTATTTTTTCAATTCGCAGTTTACTATGATTCGTAGTTTACTCTAACTAAAGTGTTTCAATACAATTTTACTACCTAAGTAGTTTCAATAATAACATTCCTATATTCTTATTTCAGTATAAACAATTAGAAGACTTACCGGATCAGCGCGGAGACTAGGTGTACCACTCTTTTAGTAAAACATTTCCAAACAATCATTTTAAACCATTTGAAACAATTTTGTCAAAATTTTCATGTTTTTGAAAAACCCAAATCCACGTAACCTGGCTCTGATACCACTAAATGTAACACCCCAAACTCGGCCTAGACGTTATGGCTGAATCTGTGATGTCACATTAGAGTGATTTCTCAAAATGTAACTTCATGACAACCTAGTCTTCATAAAAACATATTTAGGTTCTTACAAGATGTCTAGTTCATTGTGAAAACTCAAGTTATTTAAGAAAAATATTAATTATACTAGTTGTCAAATTTTAAAACATTGTTTGATACGAAACCGTGGTGTTTTTAGAAAACATTTGTTTTTATTTTATTGAAAATATGCATCCTATTGCTAACAGGCAAAATAAAATAAATAAATTACCCAAATTAAAAGAAAGAAATTTAAAGAGGACTTTTACAATGTAGAAACCCAGAATAAGATAAAATCTTAGTCATAGTATATAAAAAAAATATAACTACGTCGAGTGGCCACCTTTGAGTCCTTTGTCGCCTCGATCCATTTAAGCCTGTGGATTTCTTGCACAGATAACAGATCGATGAGTTTACGAAAATTCAGTGTGAAATCCCATGATAGCAATCAATCAGAGTAATCGCAATCTAGGCCTAAGCCCTTTAGTTCCAATTAGGGGCCTTAGCCCCTTTTTTTGTAACAGTAGCAGACTGGGCCTGAGCCCATTTCAGTACAGTATGCAAACAAAGAATCCTACCCAGTCCATCCGCTACACACCATCTCCATACCAACCCTACACACCATGTGGGGATAAAATCGACCCACTCAACCCTACCCACCAAGTCATACCAATTTCGATACTAAACAATATTTACAGCAGATCTGCCAGTAATAGGCTTGTAGTCTTTCAGTACACTTCCTCCAAAATCATATATCCCACCCTATGTAATGCAACATAATATCATACGTGTATGCAGAAATGTCATGCTAAAAAATAGTACTACATAATACAGGGGTATTTCAGTCAATTTACCTCACATGGGCATAATGGTCATTTAATTAGTATAAGGTCTAAGTATACTTACCGACCCAACAGTAGGTCCACAGTTGTATTAGGCGGCCCATGCAACCTTAATAGTCAATCAGTGATAATAGGCCTTCAGCCCATATTGCGGGCCCATGTGGGTCATACTCTCATATGGCCCACTTAGCCCAGAAATGGCCTTAATCGTGTAGTTTACACAGCCTGGCTTGTAATCTACCACACTTTGTACTATTTTTCCGTATGTGGCCCATAGCCCATTGGGCCTACACAGCCTAGTTTGGCCCAAAATGGCCCAATATCGTTTTAACCCATGAAAATGCTCATGGCCATCTCATCGACCACACGACCATGCTTTGTCACACAGCCTGCCACACGGGAGCCCACACGCCTGTATGGTGTCGACAACCCACTTTTCGGCTTTTTGGCTTTTCAGCTTGTTAGCCTTAGCAGTTTTACATCCAATGGCAGTGTTCACACACCTGCTTACAAGAACGCGTCGAAGTCCACGACCACCAACCTATATTCAAACAAGAACTTTGATTACTCCTATAATCAACAAAATTAAACACCTTTTTAAACACTCATCACAAAGACACAGCGATACTCACCTTGATTGAATGAGTGTGGTTTCAGCCCATCCAAAACGCTGATAAAGATTGCTAACAACCTCCTTGATGGTTATCTGTACATTAAACGGATTCATTACTCATGTTGCTTAAACTTGTGGTTTGAATCCACATATATTAGCCTACAGAAAACACGACTTCCAAAGTGAGAAAAGGCATTCGGCCAAAACCAACCCAAGCCAACATATACTAGTTCAGATCAATCACGACGAATAGTACTATCTTCGATCAAGAATGAGCAAAAGGGTTCCTACCGTAACTGTAGAGCTAGAGAACTCCTTTACTCCTCGAGGATTACTTAAGCCCGAAAGAGCACCATAATCAAGAAAAGAAGAAGACAAGAATTGACATTAGAGAAAAAGAGGAGCAAAGCCGAACAAAAGAGAGAAGTAAAGACTTACGAACTGATATTTGGCCAATAGAAACCGATTGAATGAAAGGGAAATGAGGATCTAATTGAGAGAGAGATGAGGGTTAAAAAATAAAGGATGGAAAATGCTCGATGGAATCAAAGTAAAGTTCGGCTATAGAGGTAAGAGGGTATTCAACCTAGACAAAAAAAGAGGAGAAAGAATTGAGAATGAGTAGAAAGTCGACCAACCAAGCACACTGTCACAAAGCAAAACCAGAATAGGTCAACCCTGAAAAGTACTATTTGGCCACCAAACAAAAATATTCCGAAAGGAAGAAAAGAACAAAAAGGGTAAAAGTTATCAAAATGGACACCAACTAGAGCACAATTTCGGCACTATGGGAAAAGAGGTCCTACGACCGAATTTGCACAATGGGGAGTCCCACATTTGGCCAACTACTACCTGTCCCCCACTCCTTAATCCACTCCCCTTATCTCTCCCCAAATCTCTACTATTTTTCCTCACTTGACCGATTCAAACTCCCTCAACTACTCCTTAGCCGTCCAACGACTAAAGTCCCAATGCCATCCAACCACTTATATGGCCGTTTGCAAAAAGATACACCCTTGCCTGCAATTGGACTCAAACTCTAGTCCCTTAGTAATAGCAACACGCCATTAGCCACTAGACTAGCAAGCTTTTCATGTTATGCTACCCTCACAATAATTTACGAGTCTACCAACTGGTGATAAGGGTTTATTCAAATAGAAATAAAATTCTTGCTCAAGCCAAGGCTTGAACCCATGACTTCCCAGACACTCCCAAAGCACCAAACCACTAAGGCAAACATACATCCACATCACAAACACACAAAATTAAATTTAACAGGGGTTTTCGGGATTTGGGTCGTTACATTTAAAAATTTGTTAAGTATGCTAAACTTTAGTTTGAATAAAGTTCTATTATTTCAATAATTGTTATGTTACCTAAATTATGACATAATTGTACTTTTAATAAAGCATGCAAATCATACCATAAAATTTTTAAGTTCCTTAGGAAAGTTAGGCATGCATGAAAGTTTAAGTCTCTAGAATTGACTTAGTAGTTTCTTAAGGCGAAATCCTAGGAAGCATGGAATGTTGAAAATGATTTAGACAACTTTTTTTTGGAACGTTTGAGCCTTTCAAGCCAACCTTGATGAATTTTTATCTTTTGAAACCCAACTTTGAGACTATATGGCCTAATTTTATTTGAACCTATGCAATATTTAGCTATCACCTCTCTCTTAATTATCTTTAAATTGTCCCAAACACTAGAGTCAGTACTGTTCAGAATATTCTTTGAAATAAGTTTGGGGGAGTTGAAAAGAAGTATCAAATGCTCAAAAAATTGTAGTACATGCAGCAAAATGCTCGCTCAAATAAAAAGAGAGTATATGTACTTGAAGGAAATAAATGTACAAAAAAACACGTGAAAGAAAAATAAGTTGGTGTATTGAAGGTAATTATTCCGAAGGTCCGATTTAAGCTAACTCTAGGGTTTTTAGCCTAAATGTATCTATCTTTTACCTACCCCTATCCTAGCCATGCTACAACCTAATTAAAGGACCTATTGATTCAAGTTTCTATGCTACCTACATTAGTGGTAAGAAATTGCTATGTTCAACATATGAAGGCATAAGTTGAACTTAATTACTGCAACTTAATCTTAAATAAGGAAATAAAATTAAATAGGTAGGGACTTAACATGTTTTTATTAGGAAAGCATTTAGTCTATTTTTTCTATCATAATAATAATTGAGATTAATTTGAATGATATGTATACTTAAGTAGCATAAATATCAAATTTCTTGTTCTTGAGCATAAGTAATATATGCACATTTTCATGCCCTTTTTAACTCAAATTCATGCAATTTCGGTAAAATTCTTGCCAAAAAACATATAATAATTATAAAATAATTAAATTGCAATTAAATTATTAACATGTGTGGTCGGCCATGGGGGGAGTCTATGGATGCTGATTTTTGATATTTTAAGCAGCGTACTCAACCTATAAATACCCTCTTGGCTGGTCATTTCAAACACATCTCAAAACTACTCATCCTTTCACTTCTCTCTCACCTTGTCTCTTTAAAACCTTTCTTTTGTTCTTCATTTTCTTTCTCATTCCCTTGTCAATTTCACCTCTTGGAAAAGATTCTTTCAACCACTGTTGAAGATGCATTCAAGTGTTCATGCAAGCCTCGGTTCAACAAGGACAAGCTGAGAAGAATGATCAAAGCAAACTAGTTAAGGCTCAGAAAAACACCAGATTTGATTCTTGTTCCCTATCTTCTTAATCTTATTGTTGTTGTTATGAAAATGTCTATGAATACTAGTAATGTTGATATGTTTAATTTAATTAATATGGCGTAGATTTAATTCGTGTTAGGTTTCTTGCATTTCGTCTACTTAATTTACTAAACTTGTGTTTGTGTTGTTATAAGCATTGGTAAGTTGTTTGATTAAGTAAAATCATGACTAACTTATTCTTGCATTAAAATTGTAAGGTAACTAATGAATTAATTATTTAAATGTGTTGAAATTGTAATTAATAGACACAATACTTAATTAGTGCATGTTTAATCATCTAAGGAAGCTGAGGGTTAAATTAAGCGACTGTATTAGACAAAACATTAGCCTTGCATAACTTGCAATATTATTGTGATTAAACTATTTCAATATAGAAATATATTGTTACCTCACTGAATCTTTTATGTGCTTATGAAGATTGGTTAATTGCTTGAATTAGCATTAGAAAATGTTCAAGAGATTAGTTAATGTAATAGTTACGTATGAGCAATAGTTAGCAAATTACCAAGTTGCCGTGAATTTATTCGTAACATGAACATGAGTTTAGTAATTCTATGTTAAGAAATGTAATTAATCTAACTGTAACAGCCCCTTTTTGGGTCAAATCAGAATAGTGGTTTTGGGACCACGAATCCGAAATAGAAATATTTATTTTATTATTTCTTTAAGGTCTATAGCATGATAGACTAATTATGTGAAAATTTCGTTACGAAATTTTATCGATTGAGTGCTCAATTTGACTAGATTATTTTATTATCATCTTGATGTTCTAGTATTAATATATTAGTGCATGAAAAATTTTGTAAGTTAATTTTGACGTTTGTGAGCCCATTGCTGAAAAATGACTAAATCGCATAAAGTGAAAAAGTCTTAAATAGATAGCTAAAGGTGTTATTTTGTTAGAGAATCAAAATTGGAGGATTTTAAAAGGCAAATAGACGCTTGAGAATGGGTATAGCTGGCCATGGAGTCTTAGCAGAGACAAAATTGTCAAAATTAGGTGATATTTGGTCACCAATTTTGACTAGCTTTATTTTATTAAAACAAAAAGGTCTTATCTTTACATTCTCTCTTCTTCTCCGCCAAAATTTCAGCCATTGTTGGGATTTAAGAGCGTCAAAACTTTTAGCAACTTTGAGCTCTCTCAAGTAAGTGATTTTGATAGTTTCTCCTAATGATTTTCAGATTTTTTAAGACCCTTGAAGCATAAGCTTCCAAATGAGGGGTCTATTTTGTAAAATGATTAAGAGTTTAGGGTTTTTCCATGAATGGATTTGAATATTTGTTGAGTTTTTATGGAAGAATATGAGTCTTAGTTGTGTAATAGACAATTTTTGTGAAAGGTATTAGCATGAAAGCACCTAAAAGGACTATTTTGCATAAATTGAAAAATAAGTGATAAGTGTGTGAAATAGTGAGGTTTTGGAGTAGCTATAAGAGTAAAAAGAGTTCAGCTAGACTTGAAATACACAGAAATTCGATGAAAATTGATTTTTGAGCATAGGGGCAAGATAGTCATTTTGCCAAGGTCTATGGGCAAAATGGTCATTTTACTTAATAGGTGAATTTTGGATTGTCTAATTTTATTTAGTGGCTAAATGAGTTTATTTTGCTAATATAGATCAAGAATTTCCAAATTTGAACTTAGATCGAGGGAAAGCCAAGCAAATCAACTAAATTGGCTAGTCGTGTACATTTTCTAATTCGAGGTAAGTTGTATGTAAATAATACAATTACATTGCTACTATATATGTTTGAATTGTTATTGAACAGATATAGCATGAATTGCTTGATTGTGGAGTTGAGAATGTGTAATGATCATTGAGATAGTAGAATTTCCGTTGGGACCTTAGGAAGTAAACCTGATATTCATGCCATAACATTTGGGTCATGTATGTGAGCTAGTGTAAGACATGTCTGGGACATGCATCGACCACATTATGAGAGCCAGTATAAGACCATGTCTGAGACATGGCATCGACATTGAGACGAGAGTTAGTGTATGATATGTATGGGACATGTATCGGCCTCGAGATGTAAGCCAGTGTAAGACATGTCTGGGACACGCATCGGCTACAAGATATGTCAGTGTAAGACCATGTCTGGGACATGGCGTTGGCCTCGATGATGATAGTCAGTGTAAGACCATGTCTAGGGTATGGCATTGACTCGAGATATGAGCTTGTGTAAGACCATGTCTAGGACATGGCATTGGTACCTTACCCATGTTTGAGACTTAATGAATGTCCGCTGATATTCTAAATGATTCAATAGTGAATGTTATGTTTTTGAGCTAATGAGGAAAGTGTAATCGTGTTATGAATGATACAGGTATCTACTTGGTACGTATGAGACATGAGCTCAATATATAGATAATATGTGACTTGTATGTATGGTGATGAGTAAGTTACACCTATGCCTCCTTCGGTGTTATGAGCATGTTGGTTATGAATAAATGTTGTGGTATATTTATTTATATGCAACTTACTAAGCTTTATGCTTACTCTCTTTCCTTTCCTTTTTCTTTCAGTGCCGCCTAACTAGCTCAAGGATCACTAGAAGTCAGAGATATCGGTAATACTATAAGTCGAAACATTCAATATAGTTGGATTTATATTTTTTGAATATGGCATGTATAGGGTTAGGACTTATTATTTTGAGTCTTTGAGTATTGACCAAATGTGTTGCCTTGGGATAGATCCCACACTTAGTATTGAGTCATGAATGATGGCTACTCTTCATTTTGAGTTTATAAAAGATACAACTTCATGGTTGAATGAATGTCTATTATGGTTGATTTGATTGTGGAAATCATGTTTGTCTTGGTATTGGTTAGCATTTGCATGAAAATAGGTATGCAAGGGTGGCAGTGAGGCTTGGTAGATAGCCTTATATTGTCCATACGGGTAGGCACATGGATGTGTGTCTAGGCCGTGTGTGACATACGGTCAGCCTTATGGGCGTGTGCTACGGCCATGTGTCCCCTGCACGTAAAAATTTCAAGTTAGTATGCATGATAATTAACATACTATTAGAGACACGACTATGTGTCTCAGCCGTGTGGAGGACACAGCCTATTACACGGGCGTGTGCCATGGCCGTGTGACATTTTAGGGATGCTAACCACAGAAACAGAATACCCAGGTTTTTGTACACGGGCTAAGACACGGACGTGTTGTGGTCATGTGAGGGATACGAGCCATTGACATAGGCGTGTGTCCGACTGTATGAAAACCCTTATAAGTGTAAATTTGAATTTAATCCCACACGGGTGTGGGACACGGGCGTGTTACCCTTCCACACGGGCTTGTGCCCTGTTCTAAAGGCAAATTTCTTAAGGTCGATTTAAGGACCCATAATGGTTCCTAATAGTTTTCAACGGTCGATTTGGGGCTCGTATGCCTATAATAATATGTTTAAAGTAGAAATTGAAAAAAGTTTAACTTGGACCGAGTCTTGGTGACTTGAGGTTATTCCAACGCATGAGGTCAAGTTAAGTAATGCCTTGTACTCTGCCCCGGTGTAGATTGCGGGTATAGGCTGTTATATATATTTTGGATCAAATTTGTGGTCTCGAAACCACTATTTCAATTTCACTGAAAATAGGCTACTACAACTCTCCCCCCTTTAGGGATTTTTGTCCCTGAAAATCTTACCAATAAAAAGATTTGGGTATTGATTTCTCATTGTAACCTTTGGTTCCCAGGTAGCCTCTTCAATACCATGCCTTTGCCAAATAACTTTTACCAAAGCTACCTTTTTATTTCTTAACTCTTTTGTTTCCCGGGCTAAGGTTTTGATTGGGTTCTCAACATATGTCATATTAGGCTAGATCTCTACCTCTATCAAAGAGATAACATGTGAAGGATCATATCGATACCGTCGTAACATAGACACATAAAAAACATTATGGATCCAATCAACCTCTGGTGGTAAGGCTAACCGATATGCAACCAGTCTAATTCTTTCTATAATTTCATATGGTCCAATGAACCAAGGACTCAATTTTCCTTTATGACCAAACCGGAGTACTTTCTTCCAAGGTAATACTTTCAAGAATACCTTGTCACCAACCTGAAATTCTATTTCTTTTCTTTTCAAATAGCATAAGACTTTTGTCGATTAGAGGCTGCTTTCAGGCTGTCTCGATTACCTTCACTTTTTCTTCGGTCTCTCAGACCAAGTTAACTCCGTGTAACTTTTTCTTACTATGTTCTATCCAGTATAATAGAGTTCTACATCTGTGACTATACAAGACTTCATAAGGTGCCATTTTAATACTAGACTAATAACTGTTATTATAAGCAAATTCAACTAGAGGCAAATTCCTTTCCCAGTTACCTTCAAACTCAAGTACACAACACCGAAGCATATCTTTCAAGATCTGTATTACCTGTTCAGATTGACCATCTATTTAGGGATGAAATGCAGTGCTAAAGTGTAGCTGAGTACCCAGAGCTTCTTGCAATTTGCTCCAGAATCGAGAAGTAAACCGAGGATCTCTATCTAAAATAATGGAGACAGGCACTCCATACAATCTGACTATCTTAGAAACATATAACTCAGCCAATCTATCCAAGGAAAAATCCATACGTACCGGAATAAAGTGTGCAGACTTAGTCAATCAACAATTATCCAAATGGCATCTTTGACAACTGATCAACAATTACCCAAATGTCATCTTTCTTCTTTAGAGACAGGGGTAGCCCCGATACAAAGTCCATAGTAATTCTTTCCCATTTCCATTTCGGTATCATAACTGGCGTAATAGTCCAGAAGGCAACTTATGTTCAGCTTTTACTTGCTGACATATCAAGCATTTAGATACAAATTCAGAAATATCTCGTTTCATTTCTGACCACCAGTACATCTTTTTCAGATTGTTATACATTTTATTACTACTAGGATGAATAGACATGTTACCATTAGGAGCTTCATTCAAGATTTTCTGCACTAGTTCAGAACAGTTCGGTACATGTAACGCGTAGATTTGTGCAATAGTACATAGTTGTTATCAAGTAATAAGTAAATATTGATTTATCATCTCCACAGGGATTGTATTTGTGCAGGTCACTTAATTTGTAAAATTATATTAACAATTTGGTAAATACAAACACAATATAGTTGAGAAGTGATGAGTAAAATATATTAAACTAAATGCACTGATCCCTAATGCAAACTATATGAATGAAATAGAATTTAGCAAACTTAAACATAATTTGCAACAATTATAACATAAATAAACTAGGAAAATTACTTTAATTAAACTCAATTTATTATCAACATGCTTAATAACATTTGGAAAAACATTCTATGGCAACTCGATCGTTCATGAGTTTCGAAAGCACATTAGGTCCTTTCAGAATCCTTTACTTACTAAATACAAATTTTACTAATCCTTATTTACTAACGGTTTCTTAGCATTCTTGTGAGATAACAGGGACGTGCTAGGTGTGAAACAGTTTAATCACACAAATCTAAAAACTATGCAGATAACAGAGCTTGGTTAGAGTTGTTATGCAACCTGTAATTTAATTGGGTTAGGATCTAAATTGAGCATGCACATTTCAATTATGCTCCACTAGTCGTCATCTGGTTAGGATCGCTCAGCTAATTTAGGTGCATTTCAATCACGTATGAACGAAATATAGACTTGATTTTAATTAAAAACATGATCAATTGAAGCACAAACATTATAAGCATCAATCAAATAAATATTATTTAATCAAAGCAATCATCCTAGCTTAAATAAAATTAAGCTAATATTGTTGTAAACAAAAACAAAGAACACATAGCAAACTTTTTTAGATTAAATTAAAGAAAGGAAAAATTAAACCCAAATCAAAGTGGCTGTCACCTAAGACTCTGACTGACTAGGCTCCTTCGCTTCTTTGCTTTGCTCCTTTGCTGATGGCTCTCTAAGGTGGCCGATCAAGGGCTCTTTAAGAGGCTTAAGTGCTAAAATCTCTGTGAAGAGATAATGCTATGCATGGGGAATGGAAAAGGCTAAGAGAATTTAGAGAGAAGAGAGAATGATGAATGATGAGGGATGATGAATGAAGGAATGAAGGGGTTATATTTATAGGTGAAGAGAGGAGGATAGTTTTCTAAAAATAAGAGGTTTCATCTCATCAAGCATCTTTAACGGGTGGCCGGCCATGAATTGAATAAATTGAGCTAATTTTTGCTTGATTTTTTTCTCAATTTAAGTGCCACAACAACTTAGGACTGAGACTCGATCAATCGTAAATCTTCAGGCAAATCTCTAATTTCTTCAACAATGCAAGGACCTTGTCTAATTAAACGAAAAAGTGGTTTATGTGGGCAGCCATGTGTAGCTGAATTTGGGTTGACTTGGTCTCCAATTTGGACGATTTTGTAATCCAACAAAGCTATCAGACCTTTCCAAAATAAATCAATAAATTAAATGACCAAAGAATAAAATTTAACCAATTTAAATAATTAATTAAAACCCAAACTATTAATGAATAATTTAAAATGAATTATTAAATATATTTTTATATTTTATTATTTAATTTAATCATGCGTGACCCACTTTATGTCTTAAAAATATAATATGTTCAAATTAATATAAAATAAACAATTTATTGCATGAAAACTATATAATAAAGCATAAAATCACATTTTAATAATTTCTATGTCCTAATTTCATATTTTCACATATTTCATTCATTTATTAAACAATTACTTAATTTTAACAATGAATTTAAGTAAAAGGTGATAAATTACATAGGGAAAGTCCTATATATTTTTTAGTTTCCACACCCCCAAACTTAAATCACTGCTCATCCCGTATAATGTTTTTGTAAGGTCCCAAAAATCTAGGGTCTGTAATTTTTTTGTTTTGGAAGTTTACTTTAATGGCTAGGTGATTTGGGTGTGTTTGGGAGTGTTTGGGAAGTCCTGGGTTCAAGCTCCAGCTTTTGCAGAATGTTTTATTTTGCTCTTAAAAGAATAAGGGTACTAACTCATGGGCTTTATAAATGGTTGTGGTTGTTTTGTGTCACAAAAAGCTTTGTGGCTTAGTGGCAAGTAGCGTGTGGAGCATTTGAGAGGGCATAGGTTCGAATCCTAGGTAATGAAAAAGGGGATTTTATTTTATATCTCTATGGCGTGAGAGGTAGAGTTGGATGCAAACTCTGCAGAGGTGGATGGAGACTTGGTCAAAAGGGATTTGTATGAAGGTTTGTGGGGATTTGAGGGAGAAAAAAGTGCAGAGATAAGGGGGAGAAAATCATGGAGCTTGGGTGGGAAGGTGTTGGTCAAATTTGAGACTCTTTAGGGTTGTGTATTCAGTACTTTGGGGGAACACTTTGGGGAATTTCTCCTTTCCTTTGGTGGTGCCGAATAGGTATAGGAACAAGAGGGCTTTTCATTTTTTTTGTTTTTGGTAACTTTTCTCTTGTGTTTTTGTTGTTTTCTGATCATTCTGGTTTTTCTCTCTCTCATTTCTCTTGAGACAGTCAGTCCTCTCTTTTTCAACTTATTATTAGTCGAACATCTCCACCTTCACCTGTAATAGTCTGGTTTTGACCCTATTCAGAATAGTGGATTTGGGACCACATATCCGTGTCATAAAAATATTTTAATATTATTTTTCATGTTTATAGTATGTGATGAAGCATGTGTGTAAGTTTCATATGAAAATTTGATCATTTGTGTGCTCAATTTGATAAAAGGACTTAATCGCAGAAAATACAAAAATGGCCTTCTATTTGATTAAGTGCCGAATTGATTTGTCTTATTAAATGTGAGGTCCTTAAGATGCAATTAGACCATTGGATTTATGAATGGACAATTTTGGACATTACTTAGTAGATTTTAAATGAAATGAAAAAGGTTATATTAGTAAATTATGTATTAATGTTATTATAATTAAAATCAAAGTTAAATTTTAGCTTATTTTCTTTCTTGTTCACCGATTATATCAAAAGAAAAAGAAAGAAAATATCAAGCTAGGGTTCGGCACGAATCTTGGCCATTTGAGGTATGATTTTTTATTGGTTTTTGATAATTTCTACGTTTCTAAAATCGTTGCTTCTGATACTATCGAACCCATGCCTCAATTTTTAATTTTGATGTCGATTTTGAAATGTACCATCGATGAAACTATGAGTTTTGTGATGTTAGTTGATAAATTATGGAAGCTTGATGTTGGGTTTAAATGTTTTGTTTTTGGATTTTTGATGAAATTGAGTAATTTGGGCTAAATTGTGAAAATATTATTTTGAGGGACTCAAATGTGAAATAGATGAAATGTGTGGACTAGTATGAGAACTAGGAGAATTTGGCTAAGCTTGTGTATATGCAAATTTTGTGTATTTGTGATTTTGTGAAATAAGGACTAAAGTGTCGAATGTGAAAATGTGAGGGCTAGTTTGCAAAATGCCCTAATTGTGTGTATATGGATTGTTTTGAATGATTTGGTGAATAAAAGGGTTAATTTTGAATACATAGAGATCAAGAAAAGAGGAATTCAAATTTAGACCGAGGGAAGTCGAATATTGTAGAATAAACATTCAAGTCAAGAACTTCGAGTATTAGGTAAGTTCGTACGTAATAAATGATGTTAAAGCTATGTTTTAATGTGATGGTAATACATAAATTGTATAGATATTTGATTACGTTCTGAGCATAATGATATTCGACTATGCTCGGCACTAAGTGTGCGGTTTAATATAGCTTCGGCTACAAATGGCACTAAGTGTTTGAGTTGGCATAGCTTCGGCTATAAAAGGCACTAAGTGTGCGATACCGACTTAGTTTCGATTAATTGAGATAGCACTAAGTGTGCGGATATCGGTTTAGTGTTGGCTAATCTTTAAGCACTAAGTGTGCAAATGTTTAAAGCAGTGGCAATATTTGGTAAGTGTTAAAGTATTCGAACAAGAGGTGAGATTGAAAATGAATGAATATGAAAATATTCAAGTAAGTATGATACCTATGTGGTAGATGACATTATGTTTATAAAGCTCATTGAATTGGTAAAAACTCATGGATTGAGTTGGTATAGATTGGATATATGAATTGAGAAATTATAAATACTTAAGTGTTGATAATTTATGTTTTATATACTGTTGATGTTTTTAGTACGAGCTTACTAAGCTTTTGAAAGCTTACTTTGTGTGTATGTTTGAATTGTTTTATAGATAACGAAGCTACCACAAGCTCGAGGACCATAAAGGATCATCACCATACTATTGAACTCATTTTTGTACTTTTGAAAATATAAATATTTTTAAGTATGGCATATATAGGCTAGAATGTCTATGTATTTATGCTTTGATATGTATATATGTTATGCCATGAGAGTTGGCTAGCAAATGGAATGTTTTGTGCTTAGTTTATGCTTGTAATGGTTATATAGCCTTGTATGTGGTGGTCATTTTGAAATAAGCCAAGTTGAGGAAATGGTAAGTTTAAGCATGAGTTAGAAGGTGCTATAAGTGAGCTATGAGCTGAGCATTTTGGCATGTTGTTGTAATAAGAATTTTAATATGTTTTGGTATGGATTTGAATAGGTCATTGAATGGTGATGATTTAGTTATAATAAATCATGTGTTGAGCATGGAATTGGCTGAAAATTTTAGTATAAATGTTGTTTAAAATTTCTTGTAGGAATGACCCAAAAAGGGGTGGCAAGATGGCTTAAACCAAGCCTGCATTGTGCCACACGGTCAGGGAACACGGGTGTAGCTTGTGGTCATGTATGCAAAGCAATAACCTCTTAAGATTACATGATTAAGACACATGGGCGTGTCATATGGCCGTGGGTGAAAGTCAGTATGTATGCCTTGTTTTTGCACGATTGGTTCACATAGGCATGTCTGGTGCCCATGTGAAGCACACGGCCTGGTCACACGAGCGTGTGACCTCAACAGAATTGAAAAGTTTGCTAAGTTTTGAAAATTCTAGATGGGTTCAATTTAGTCCCGACCTTTTCTAAATATATGTCTTAGCTTTTGCAAACTTCCATAAGGGACGAATTGTTGATTCACTTATGCATTAATACTATGTGATATCTGTGAATCTATATTGATCTGTAATGTTCTTTCTGTCTTGTAATGCTCCTTTCCCATTCCGGCGACGGTTTTGGGATAGGGGTGTTACATTTTGTTGGTATCAGAGCTATGGTTTAGTCAGTTCTAGGACTACCATAGCATATATGAGTCTAGCTATACATGCGATATTTATGAACTGCGATAGTGTGATGAATCCGAACATTGAAATATGCTTTTATATAGCAAATGGATCCCGATAGAGCTGTAGCTCCTGTAAAAGGGATGGTGTAAGCTGATTCTCGACCAGTTACGAGTAGCCGTGATAATGAGGCTAAACAAGCCTTGTGACACCCCTAATGTGACCCTAGTCGGAAAGTGGTTTCGGGACCACGAAACCAAGTTTTATAAATAGTTGAAAGTTATATTCTATGTTCATGATGTGAGTAAATGCATGTGTGAAAATTTCAAGCATTAATTTTGCCATTTGAATGTGAAATCTTGAAACAGGACTTATGTGAAACATTGGTAAAATAGGTTAGGTAAATATATGAAGTGATCTAATAGAGCATGCATTCAAAAATGTGGACTTGCATGTCAATTTGACCAACTTTGAATGTAAATGGCCGCCAACACATGCATGTGATAATGTGTTCTCTTGTCTCCATTTTCAATTGGTGGGGATTATGTATAATAAGGATATAAATAAACATTGTATTATAAAATGATTTTATATATTGAAATAATAAATTTATATTAGTAAATGGTGATAAAACAAAGCTCCATCATCCTTTTTTCACTTGTCAAACCATAAGGAAAAGAAAGGAAAATGGAAGGAAGAACACCTAAGGCATTCGCCATCTTGTGCTGGAAATTTAGGTTTGATTTCATATGTTTTTCTTTGGATTTTGAGAAATTTAAATTGGTTTTGAAGCTCCTAAAATGACCCTGTATATGATTTTGTGTTTGTGATGCATGAAGCATTCGGTATGAGCTCAATGGGTTACATTGTGTATGTTTTGATAATTTGTAAAGAGAAATGTTTCTAATTGAGTATAAACAAACTAAATTACTATGTGTGGCTCAAATGAGCTTGAGTAGTCGGCTAATGGAGTTAGTTGAGTTATAATACTTGCTCAATAATGAAACGAACATGAGCTTAATGCTCAAATAGCATTCGGTTTTGGACCAAGTTAAATTTAAGGTTTGTTAAATTGCACTTATCATTGCCGAATGAGTTTAATGGCTAAAGAAAAATTGTTAAGTGCTTAGGTAATGTGAATTCGGTCATTAGGATGAGTATACATTTGATAATGTTTTGATACTTTGAAATGGAATTTAATTATTAAATGAGTTCTAAGCTTGTTGAATTTTGAGATGTGATTGGGAGTAAATTTGACATGAACATATTTTATTAATGACATATTGATAAATGATGAGTTATGATACCATGATATTAACTTAATTATCAAGTGCGAATGTACATATAAGTAAGTGAAGTTATGTTATAATTGAACTACGTGTGGCTAGTAAAGCCTATTTAGTCTTCTTGCTATGTTTGACCGTAAATATGATAATGCTATAATGGTAGACTTAATTGGATTTCGCATTTTGAGTGATGCGTTTGACTCTTGTGTCGATTTGGGACAATATGTGTACTATGTGAAACTAAATGATGTCTATGAAATCCTAATATGCAAGGTATTAAGCTAGTATTATGTTCGATGGGGCATGAGTAGAGCATATGTATAATGCTTGAATAACTAGTTAATAAAATCATTCGCACTTAATTGTATAATATACATGTATTTAATCGAATAGATAATTTGATAAGTTATTAAATAAGATCTATTTGTTTGAATCAAGCTCAAGAGCTAAGAGGGTCAAAATCAGATAAAGGAAAAGAAAAAGCAATCGAGTAGCCTATCCGCAACTATTCAAAATATCCGAGGTAAGTTTTAAGTGATTAAATGTTGAGTAAATTCAACTATAATAGGATATAATGAGTTGATTTAATAAGATATGATGTGGCCATGATATGTCTTAAACCCAAATGGTAAGTTCATAAGTGTTTGGACTTGGAAATTTAAGAGCAAATTGTAATAAATTGCTTGGACAGCAGCAGTAATGTGATTTTAGAAAATCACTATAAATTGTTGGTGTGGAATTATAGGCTGAATAAAATATGTAATCAAAGCTTAATTGGTCTAGTTTCTTATAAAAGAGACCGTGGAAGCAAAGAAATTTCCTATAAAGAGATATTTAAAGTTGTGCGGGACAGTGTCGGAATGACTCCGAAATCCCCTGTTCGGTTTTAAGAAAATCACTATAATTTGTACAAAAATGGTTAGAAGATAAAATTTATATGCTTAGACTCCTTAATGAGTCTAGTTTCAAATTAAATCAAGTAGAACATACTTTGAATTCTGTACAATGAGAATTTTGATTTGTAGTGAAGACTGGTCAGGTTAGTCAAACAGTGAAACAGGGGAAACTTTAAGAAAAATCTGGTATTGATTGGCCACACCTAAAATTCTGAAAATTTTATGGATGAAAGATACATGAGTCTACATTTGGGGACAATTAACGGAAATTGATTTTGAGTTTTGTAGCTCCAGTTATAAACAATTTAGTGACTGTTGCTCAGGAAAACTGCTTGTAGTGAATATGTGATTTTGTTGTAAACTTTGATGAAACTATTTGAGTTGCTTATAAGCTATTGCTGAAATTGATGTACAAGAAAAATATGAAATATGTATGAGATATATATATGTGATAAGGCCTAATGGCCGATGTGATGAATGTGAAAGTGTGTATATATGTGATAAGGCCTAATGGCCGATGTGATGAATGTGAAAGTATGTATATATGTGATAAGGCCTAATGGCCGATGTGATGAATGTGAAAGTGTATATATATGTGATAAGGCCTAATGGCCGATGTGATGAATGAGAAGGTGTATATATATGTGATAAGGCCTAATGGCCAATGTGATGAATGTGAAAGTGTATATATGTGATAGGGCCGAGTGGCCAAAGTGATGGATGTGGAAGTGTATAAATGTGATAAGTCCCGAAGGGCATTTGTGTCAGTACTATATCCGGGTTAAAACCCCGCAGGCTTTATGCGAGAATATTATCACTGATTAATGACCGTAGGCTTCATGCTCGTACTACATCCGAGCTCTAATGACCCGATGACTACGTGTGGAGATTTTGTCCGGGTAAGCCCCGAACTAAAGGTTTTGTGAAGATTCAAGTAAAGCGTAAGATTATGCGACTTCACAAAGTGACAATTAGTAATAAATACGTTCAATGCGTTAAGTTGGTCAGGTATGTATTTGAGATTATATTTAAGTTTGACTTAGACTAAATCACAAGGTCGTCATGTGATGCACATGTGAGTAAAGCAATAAGACTGTTCTATGATTATTGTGCATTTGGTCAATGTGGAAAGTCGTAAAATAGGTAATGCACCTATGATCATAAGAGGTCACCGTCAAGTGAGAATTTATCTGCCTATTACATATGATGAGACGTGCATATTCGGAAAAAGGGTTGGTATGCCCGAAGGAAGAGTGAAGTAAAAATACGAACAATTATGTTATAAGTTGATTGTTATCTGTTGACACTGCTTGAAACTTACTAAGCATTTTAATGCTTACTCCGTACTTTGTTTCCTCTGTTTTATAGATCTCATTTGGAAGCTACAGGGCTGGGGATCGTCAAGAACTAGTCACACTATCACTACCCACTGTTTGGTACTGCTACGTTTTGGAATATCTTATGGCATGTATAGAATAGACTAGTAGTGAGAGGATATTTTGGTCAATGTATAGGACTACTCTTTCGTTTGTTGGTCATAGACCCCTTGGATTTTGTATAAATTTGGATAGCCATGCGAAAATGGCTTAAGTATACTTGATCATAGCATTATAATCGTTTTGTATGTCGTCCGTCGAGAGGTATGGAAATGTTTGGAAATGATTAGCCATTGGAATGGTTAATCATGATCATTCCTTGTGCCATGTTAGCAAAAAGGGCTAATTGAATCATGGAAATTATGAAATAGGTAAAGTCTACCTCAAAGGCAGATGCTGTCAGCAGCAGTGGTGTGGATTTGAAAAATCACTAAAAATTGTAGGAATGGAATTAAATAGTGAATAAATTATGTAAATTAACCTTGATGAATCTACTTTCATATGGAAGAAACGAAACGGTCATATGAGTTGTATATTAAAAGATGTTTAGGTTCTCGTGAAACAGGGCCAGAACAGTTTCTGGAATCCCTGTTCCAAATTTGGAAATTCACTATAAATTAACCAGAGATAATTAGGAGCCATGCCATATATGTATAGATTCCTCCTTGAGTCTAGTTTCTATAGAAACAAACGACATCAGTATTGAAGCCCTGTATAGGGAGATATCCAATTCGTAATGCGTGAAGGTCAGTGTAGTCGAACCCTGGATTAGGGGAGACTTTAACTAATAAACTGTACTAATTGGTCAGACCAAAAATTCTATAAAAAAATGTGTAGATGGAAATATTAGTCTAGTTTCAGGGAAAAATTATGAAACTGATTTTCGAGCTTTGAAACTCAAGATATGATTTTTAAGGCGACAGTGATGCAGTAACCAGCTTGCCTGGAAAAATTTTTATGGACTGTGAAAGTAAATTAATTAAGTCGGTTAGCACCTCGTGTTCGACTCCGACAACGGTCTCGGGTACGGGGTGTTACAAGCCTTCTATCAGATGATGAATGATTGGTTCACCCAATATATTAGAACCAATCCGGCTATACAACAACCTCCACCCCCGGTTAATCCTCCTCAAACTCCTGTTATGCCACCAGTGAATTCGATACACACTACAACAAAACAGGTTTTTAGCGGCATTTTTTTGGCCTATAAGCGCCGCTAAAACTATTTGCGGCACTTTTAAAAGCGCAAAAAAAACGACGCTAAAAACAACGGCGCAAACATTTTTGTGGCGTTTAGCGGCGCTTTACCCACAAGCGCCGCTAAAGATCATGGCCTTTAGCGGCTCTTTTCCTACAAACGCCGCTAAAGATATGGCCTTTAGCGTCGCTTTATTCCACAAACGCCTCTACAGAACAGACCTTTAGCGGCGCTTTTCCCACAAACGCCGCTATAGAACAGACCTTTAGCAGCATTTTTCCCACAAATGCCGCTATAGAACAGACCTTTAGCGGCACTTTTCCTATAAACGCCGCTAAAGAATATGACTATTAAAAATATTTTAATTAAATAATATTTATTTCTATGATAAATATTATATTATGTTTTATTTTTGAATTTGAATTTTAAACTATATACTATTAAGGATAAAAATATTAATTAAGTTAAAATTTTAACTTAAAAACTAAATATAAAATTAATGAATTTAAATTTAGAATCTAAAATAATAAATTAATAACACAATTAAAATCCAAAAGTTAGAATCAAGTTATCTTAAATATTAAAATAAAAATAAAAATTTAGAATCAAAACTAAAATAAATAATAAAAATTAAATTAAATATAAAAATATCAATAAAATAAGATATTGTAATGAAGTTACCTAAATGAAATAAGGACTTAAATCATAACCGTGTAAAATATAAGATTTGAATATCCATTCCCATGTGAAATATCAACATTGATTATTTAAATTGATTAAGCTACTAATGAATATTCTCTTTTCTAAGTCAAAATTGCAATTCGTGTTTTTCTTCTTTCAACTCAAATAAAAATAAAATGTTGAAAACAAAACAATTAAATAAAAAAATAGAATAATTAGTTGACACAAGATTATTATTAAATATATGCAAATATGCAAGTACACTATTACAAAACTGGGTGTAGTTTTTCATCAACTAATTAGTTGATCCTACTGCAGGTTCTATCTATAATCTGCTTAAGTAACATACAAACATAAGGGACTCTAATACTTTTTTGCACATAAAATATCTGAAACTCACACTTGAATTCGGATTCAGAGCACATACGGTGTCAACTACATGTTGATCAAATATCATTCTTATTCGCTGTTGCAATGCCTCCCACAAGCATTTGTAGAGGTAGGAGCTAGTCATTATGTGCCTTTTGCAAATTGTTCTTTGGACCGCAATCTAGTGTAGTTGGTTTTTCCTGTTTTTGCCACCAATCAAAACATAAAAGAGCTATATTATGGTAACTCCTTTAGCTTACAAAGTAAATTATAGCTCGCATGTTTCAAAGGTATGATTCCATCAGTGGGAATTCTAGTAAAATAACAGTCGTTGAGAAGGCAAATTGATGATAAATTAGATAGGAGCAGAGAATATATACTATATTTTATCTGAACAAATGTTCCTTTCTTCAAATATATTGGAATGAATAATGATTAATTTGCATCATCAACGCTAGTGAAAACCCATAAAGAAAAAAATGATAGTTAGAATGAAGTAAGAGTTATTGATGAGAAATTACAATAAAGAGTAGTTTTGGAGTGAATTAGTTTATGTTAGAAATAAATCATATTTTACTAGATATGGTAATCAATATATCCCTTTGACACATTTAGATGTTCATATCATGTTGTATTTTAATAGTTTTTCTTATATATTGTATCCAAAATTATCAAATATAATGTTTACTACAATGTTAAATTAGACTGCCTATAATATTAATTCTAAAATTCATGATGACTATAAAATTCCGCTTCGTGGTCTAGAAGTGACAGAACATGTCGCAGAGCACTGAACAGTGGAAAAGAAAAGAACGAAAGAAATATGTTTTCTACTAATTTTCTTCCTATCAGGCCATGTTGGATGGTTTAGACAAATTGGAGGTTACCTTGTATCTGCGCATTAGATTTGGCGACCTTTTCTCTCCACCCTTTCTGACGAGCTCTTATTTCCCACATTGCTGTCAATTTCATTTGAGCTGACAGTGCTTCTTCAGCTTTCTCTGTTACTTCTTGGTACGTCCCCATACCCGAATTGCATTTGTCCGCTTCCTTTTGATATTGTGATGCTAACTTCCTAGCCTCGAGTAAAAAAACTTTTATGTAAAAAATTATAACAATTAAGCATTAGTGACATTGTAACACCCCAAACCCGGCCTGGACGTTATGACCGGATCTGATGCGCCACATTGATGCGTTCAAAACATTCCGTATTACTTAGTTTGGAAAAGCTGAGTTGGTGTTGTAAAGACACTTTTAAAAGTAGGTTAAAGTGAATGGAAGCTGCGCACTAGGTAGGAAACCAGGAAGAAGAGGAGGTGAGTCCGTCGGACTGCTTAAGTACCAAGCTCTCTTGGATCCAATCCTAGACATGCACACCGCCATTGCCACACTCTAACATCTCGTATAATTTTGAGAAACCGTTTGATTATGACCAGCTTAAGAAAATGATTAAGGTTGCAAATCGTTTGCTTAAAATATTTATTTTTCTTGGGAAAACATTTACTTTATGGAAACTTTATGCGTCATCGTGATCTTTTAAAAACAAGTAGATTTTATAAAATGAACCCTAGTGCTAGCCAGTTTAATAATCCCCAAAATATAAGTAATTAAAAAGAGCGACCTTATTACAACTTTAAGCATAATAAAATAATCCAAAATAAATATTAAACTTATTTAAAATCGGCAATCAATCTTCATGGCCACTCTGAATCCCTTGACTCCAAGTCCACCAATTCTAGGGCTCACCGCAAGGATGGAAGAGGAAGGGGTGAGTTTGGGAAAACTCGGTGTATCTGAAACCCATCCAAAGCTCAATTCAGCTCGAGCCCATTGGGCTGAGCCTATTCAGATAACAAAGATACGAGAGGTCAAGCCCTTTTCGAATCTGATGTAGCAAGGCCTTAACCCTTTTACATAACAGTGTGGCCCATAGGCCCGATTCGATAATATGAGTAACAACGGTAATAATGAATGCAAGCCCATCCGGGAGACTACTCAACCCACCAACCGCTACACCGCCTGCATCAGCCCTACACACCATGTGGGAATATCTCAACCCACCCACCCTACACACCATAGTTGCAACAGAACGCTCAAATTCAGTCGATTGAGGCAAAGCCTCCGATCGTGGATGAACCACTTTCAGTACTTCCTCCATTAATACCCCAATCCCATGCAACAGATATTAATAAATGCATATCATGCAAAATACAGTAGTAATCAATCAAGCAGTTCAGCCAATTTAAAACCCTAGGGGTATATCGGTAATTTTGCTCTTTAGGGGTAATTTCGTGATCTACGCTACTGCACAAGCTAATTCAGTAATTTTTATCAGTTTTATGCAATTTGATTCCACCATCTACCTAACAGGCTAATTTGCCCATCTCTTACCCATATTGGTCCGTAAGCCCATTGGGCCCAGTTTTGGCCCATCGAGCCCCTTTTTTCGAAATACGCTAAAACGTCACGCGAACGTGCTTACCACCTTGCGGTGCCAGATCTAACAATTATTCTATGACTTGAGAGCATTCGCATACCCACATGACCATGAAATGCCGAATTTGACATTTCGGCTTTCTTAATTGAACTAAAGAAGGGTGTTCGGTACACCGATTTGCGACGGCGCTTCGAGATCCGTTTCGATGTCCTACAATTTATTAGCACAGTTCTTATTTACAAACCATAATCACTAAACCCCCAAAACTTACTTATCCATGATCGAACCATATCCCTAAAAAGCCTTTGAAACCTTACCTTTTTACCAAAATCGATAGCTATCTCCGAATCTGATTGCTCTAATGAACCACGCCTTTAATTCAACGCTTAAGAAGACACTAACCAATGAAAGAAAACAACCGTTAAAAACCCTTAGAGCCACATGCCCAAATTGACAGCCTCTCTATATTTTAGGGACTTCGGCTTTTCCTAACTTTGTAAAATATAACCAGATCTGAGATGATGAACACTTACCCCTTACTCCTTTTTGATCTCCACGCAATCTGGTGCAGATTTATCTTTCAAACGATGGTAAAAACTCGACTCCCGGAGTTCTGAAGTTTCGGCTATAAGCCCCTAATTCTATGGTTTTTCGGCTTTTGTGTGATGAAGGAGATGATAATGCGGGGCTACAACCTTGAAGTAGAATTGCGGTCAGGAATCCAGGATTAAGAAAAGATAATTTGTAAATTAATAAAAGCAAAAGAATATAGGAGAACTGTGACAGCCCAAAATTGACCCTAGTCGGAATGTGGTTTCGGGACCACAAAACAAAGAAATAAAAATAATTTAAAATTTATTTTGATGCCTATGATATGTGTTAAATTGTGTGTGACATTTTTGATGATTTGATTTAGTGTTATAAATGTGAATTTCACTAGAAAGGGCCTAGTAGTAAACTTTGAAAGTATGATGGGAAGATGTGGGATGACTAGTTGATCATGCATGCAAAAATAAGGGATTTGCATGTCAAATTTCCCCAAAAGAAGCATAGTGGCGGCCAAGGTAGGTGTTGATGGGCAAGGAAACATGTTTCCAACATGTTTGGTTAGTGAGTTATGTATGAAGAAATAAAATAAGAATTAGCATTAAAGAAATGAACAAAAAAAAAAAGATGAGCATGGATGCCCCCCCCATTGCCGTGCAACTAAGAAAGAAAACAAAAAATTTTGTTCATCCTTGTTCTCTCCTTTTGGCGAAAATACTAAGAGGAAGAAGAGATTTTTGCTTCATTTTCTTTGTTTAGAAGAGATCTAGAAGGAAATTTGGCCAAACTTGCATCAAGAGTAAGGTATGTATGAGGTTGTGTTATGAGTTTCATGCATGTTTTAGTTGCTAACTTGATGTTCATGTTAGCCATGGTTCAAATCCTTGTTATGCCATGGGAATGGTATTTGGCCAAAGTTGTTATTGTGTTAAAGCCATTGCATGCTAAATGTGAAGCTTGCTAATGATGCATGCAAAGATGGATTTTCTACTCTTGAAATTTCTTTGTAGCCATCTTGAGTAAGACATTGAGTTTTCTTTTGTTTAACCATGATTGAAGTTGAAAGGGCATGATTGTGATGTATTCGCCATGATGCATTCATGAGCATGGTTCATGCTTCTTGCATGTTAGTAAAATTTGTGTTTTGGATGGCTATGGACACCTTGAAATTGGCCTTGCACGTATATGTGTATATATGATTGCACATGATATTTTGATTATGAAGAAAGTGATAAATATGTTGTTTAAAGAAGAAATTTGTTGAAGAATGTTGTGAAATTTGCATGTACAATCGGCCTAGTACACATATGATGTGAAAATCTTGCAATTTATTGTTGATTTTGTGCAAGTATGACTAAGTATAATCGGCCACATGGGGAATTATTGTGCATGCATTCGGTTAGAGGCAAGCTTAATGATGCCTATTCTTGACTTAGGTAATCGGCTACCTTGTTGTGAGCTAAGGCCGAATGTGCGTAATTAAAGAAAATTGACTAAAGTGCTGAGTTATGTGATGTTGAGTCAATGATATGTGTATTCGCCAAGGCTACCAAGCGAGACTTTAATGAATTGAATTTGTTTGAATTAGCTCAAGAGCTTAGAGGGCCACAATTGGATAAGGGAAGGAAAAAGTGATCGATTAGCCGTCGAAGCGTTCGACAACATCCGAGGTAAGTCCTCAAGAAATGACCCTACTCGAATTATGTGAAATGAAATATGGATGTGTAATGATTATTGATTTATGTGTGTATGAGTATTTGAATGATACCGGGCTAAGTCCCGGCGATTATGCAAGTGATATGTTTGTGTTTGAGCCTTAGTAACGAAAATGAAACATGGATGTGTAATGATTATTGATGTATGTGTGTGCATGAGCAATTGAATGATATCCGGGCTAAGTCCCAAGACATTTATGCTAGTAATTATATCCGGTTAAGACCGAAGGCCATTGTGCTAGTGACCACATCCGGCTAAGACCAAGGCATTCGTGCAAGTTGTTAAATCCGGGCTAATACCAAGGCATTTGTGCAAGTCGTTCTATCCGGCTAAGACCAAGGCATTCGTGCATGTGGTTATATCCGGTTGTATTCCGAAGAAGCTTGGGCTGAAGGTGAGCGTTGGTTGCTGTAATAAATTTAATTAGTACGCTCGAAAAGCCCAAAGGAAAAGGTATGTCTATATGTGCATTGGAAAAGTCGATATGTTTGAGTAACATTCGTTCAATCGACTAACGAATTTTCAGCTATTGAATTGGTTGATATCTTGTGAAAGTATACAATGATGAAGTGTGAAGTAAGTATGATTATGTGAATGTGTATTAATGAAATGATTCATTTGGCTATGTGAATGTAATGCCTTAGTTAAAGCTGATTTTATTGCTTGAGACTTACTAAGCATAAAAATGCTTACCCGTTGCTTTGGCTCTCTTTTATAGATTTTGCTCGTTAGCGATCGGATTCGGGATCATTAAAGTCGAAGTCATCTACACTATCAAAACCTCCATTTTGGGTATAATTTTGGTTGAACTTTGAAATGGCATGTATAGGACTACCCTATTGTAGAAGGTCATGTACCTTTCGGTTTTATGTAAGCTTGGATAGCCATGCGAAAATGGCTTAGATACGTTGTTAGTATGATTCTATAATCGTTTGTATGATGATCATTATGGGGTATGGAATGGTTTTGAAAAGATTAGCCATTGGAATGGTTAATCATGATCACACTTGTGCTATGTATGCAAAAAGGGCCTATTGAATCGTGGAAATCATGAAATAGGTAAAGGTTACCTTGAAAACAGATGCTGGCAGCAGCAGTGGTGTGGTTTTGAAAAATCACCAAAATTTTTAGGAATGGTATTAAATAGTGAATAAGTTATGTAAATGAACCTTGATGAGTCTACTTTCATATGGAAGAAACGAAACGGTCATAGGAGTTACTTGTTAAGAGATATTAAAGTTATTGTGAGACAGGGCAAGAACGGTTTCTGGGTCCCCTGTTGCGACTTTAAAAATTTTCTATAAATTATCCAGAAATAATTAGAAGTCATGCCTTATATGTGCAGATTCCATTTTGAGTCTAGTTTCATTAGAAACAAACTTCACCAGTATTAAAGCCCTGTACAGAGATATATTCAAGTTGTAACGCGCAAAGGTCAGAGCAGTCAATCCCTGTAACATGGGTGACTTTAACTAATAAACTGTACCAATTGGCCTGACCAAAAATTCTAGAAATAAATCCATGGAAGGATATATGAGTCTAAATTCAGGGAAAATTTACGGAATCAGTTTCCGAGTTTTGAAACTCGAGATATGATTTTTAAGGCGACACTGACGCAGTTTTCCAGCCTGTCTGGAAATGCCAAATTGGTCGGTACTTTAAGAGGATTTAGCTCGTCAACCCCTCGCGTCCGACACCGGCGATGGTCTCGGGCTCGGGGTGTTACAATTTTATTGGTACCAGAGCTACGGTTTAGTCGATTCTAGGACTACCGTGATATGTTTGGGGTCTAGCTATACATGCCATTTAATGATGAATTGATAGTGTGGTGATTTCTGACAATTTGACTTTGTGTTTGTTTATAGCAATGGATCCGATCCCAACCGAGCAATAGCTGATGATATGGAGAGTGTGGCGCTGCTCCCGCAAGGGGACAGCACCGCGGACTCTCAACCTATGGCCAGCAATCCGAATGATGAGGCTAGGCAAGCCTTTTATAGTGTGATGAATGATTGGTTTAACCAATACATTCGAACTAACACTACTGTTCCACAACCTCCATTCCCGACAAATGCAACCCCGCACCTACAATACCTCCGTGAATCGACCAAATAAGGTCAAGTAAGCCCCGATCGATAGGATTCGAAAACATGGGGCCACTGAATTTAAAGCTACGGATGATGACGATGCGAGCAAGCTGAATTTTGGTTGGACAACACTATCCGGTGCTCGATGAGCTATCTTGTACACCGATGAATGCTTAAAGTGTACCATCTCCTTGTTACGTGATTCCGCCTACTATTGGTGGAGTACTCGACTTCGTGGTGCCTAGAGAGCAAGTGACTTGGGAGTTCTTTCAAACCGAGTTCAAAAAAGTATATCGATCGAGATTCATCGACCGAAGCGAAAGGAATTTCTTGATCTTAAGCAAGGCTCTATGTCGATTACCGACTACGAACGAAAATTTGTGAGGCTTAGCCGACGCGAGAATGCATTTCGTTGAAGCTATTATGTAAACGCTTGAGGATGGGCTGAATGATGATATAAGGATGTTCGTTGGCATTCTCGAAATCGAGTTCGTAGTACTTGTTGAGCGAGCTTGTAAAGCCAAGAGCTTAGGAAGGAGAAACAAAAAGTTGATGTGGGAACCGGAGAATTCGAAAAGGTCCTCGGAAAGTCTCTTCAACAGCATCGAAGAGATTTCGAGATGATGTGAGCCGGTCTAGAGGCGCTTGAGCTTTTCTAGACGAGATCGCGGTCGACCTCCTGTGACCACACGAGTCACTTGATCGCCGATGGTGGAAATGATCGCCGAGAGAGAGCGGAGTGTCTCGCATTGTGGCAAATGGCATTCGGGAGCTGTGGGTTCCGTGATCGCTCTGCTATAAGTGTGGATCGGTGACCACTTTATCAAGGACCGCCCGAGGTTGCTTGAACAAAATGTAAGTCAAAGTGGAAACCCGGTGCTACCATTGCTCGAGGTAGGCCATCCAAATGCGAGCAATGCTAGTGGCGGTCGAGAGGGTCGAGAGATGCTACAACGAGACCCGAGGCTCGTACTCTGCTAGGACTTATGCCATCGCCAAGCCGCCGAGGATCTTTGCCTCACCGGATGTTATTACCGTACTTTCACTCTTTTCGATACTAATGTGATTGCTTTGATTGACCTGGTTCTACTCATTCTTATATATGTGAAACCTTAGCATCTAGTAAGACTTTGCCTATTGAGTCTACTGAGTTTGTAATTCGGGTGTCAAACCCCTTGGGTCATTACGTGCTTGTCAACAAAGTGTGCAAGAAAAGTCCCCTAGTATTCCGAGGTTCTTGTTTTCCGGCGGACTTGATGCTTTTGCCATTCGATGAATTCGACGTTATTCTTGGTTTGGATTGGTTGACCATGCACGATGCGGTTGTAAATTGTAAAAGCAAGACTATTGATCTGAGGTCTTGCGAATAACGAGATAATTCGGGTTGAGTCTACGGACTTAAAGGGTTGCCACCGTAATATCGCAATGTTGGCCCGAAAATATGTAAGAAAAGGGAAGCGGCGTACCTTGCGTATGTGCTCGATGACAAGGAGTCGAAAAGAAACCCGAATCGATGCCGTGGTTTGTGAATACCGGATGTTTTCCTTGAAGAATTGCGGGTTTACCACTGTTCGGAAATAGAGTTTGGCATCGAGTTGGTACCGGTACCACTCCAATTTCGATAGCTCCGTATCATATGGCACCAACGGAATTAAAGGAGTTGAAAGCTCGGTTGCAAGAATTGGTGGATAGAGGTTTTGCCCGCCGAGTTTTTACGCCTTGGGGTGCGCCGGTGTTGTTTGTGAAAAGAAGGATGGGACCATGAGGTTGTGCATCGACTATCGTCGACAATAAAGCGACGATAAAGAACAAATATCCGTTACAGCGTCTTGATGACTTGTTCGATCAACTGAAGGGAGCCTCGGTGTTCTCAAAAATAGATTTGAGATCGGGCTATTATCGATTCTGAATTCGAGATTCGGACGTACCAAGACCGCCTTGAGCGAGATATGGTCACTACGAGTTTCTAGTGATGCCGTTTGGACTTACTAATGCCCTGCGGTATTTATGGATTTGATGAATCGGATCTTGGACCATATTTATATCGGTTCGTAGTCGTATTCATTGATGACATCTTGGTCTATTCAAGAAATGAGACCGAACATGCTTTGAACACCGAGGTTAGTCTTTGTAAATTCTACGGGATAAGCAAATATATGCTAAGTTCAAGAAGTGTGAGTTACGTTAAGAGAGGTTAGCTTCTTGGGGCATGTGATATCTCATCGGGCATTCGAGTCGACCGAACAAAATTTGACCATACTTAACTGAAGCCTCAGAAATATTACCGAGGTTCGAGCTTTTTGGGGCTTGCGGTTATTACCGATGATTTGTAAAGGTTTCTCAACGATAGCCACGCCAATGACGGCTACTCCAAAAGGATGTTAAGTTCGAATGGACGGAGAAATGTCAGAAGAGTTTTGATCAACTGAAAACTTATTTAACTGAAGCCCCAATTCTAGTGCAACCCGAATCTGGCAAAGAGTTTGTCATCTATAGTGACGCCTCCCTACTTGGGTTAGGTTGTGTATTGATGCAAGAAGGTCGAGTTGTGGCCTATCGTCGAGGAATTAAAGCCACATGAGAAAAATTATCCGACCCATGATCTCGAATTGGCTGCCATCGTATTCGCCTTAAAGATTTGGCGACATTACTTATTTGGTGAGAGGTGCCATGTGTACTCGGATCACAAAAGTCTCAAATATTTGATGACCCAAAGAGACTTAAATCTGCGACAAAGACGTTGGCTCGAAATGTTAAAGGATTATGAGCTGGTCATTGACTATCACCCGGAAAGGCGAATGTGGTTGCGGATGCCTTGAGTCGTAAATCATTATTAAGCTTCTGACGATGAATGTGCACTTATCTGCTCGATCCGACAACGTGTTAGTAGCTGAATTGAAAGCCAAACCATTATTGATACATCAAATTTGTGAGGCTCGGAAGGTCAACGATGAGTTGGTTGCAAAACGGGCCGAGTGTGTTCGAACAAGGAATCGGAGTTTCGGATCGATGATGACGATTGTTTGAGGTTCAAGTCGTCTGTGTGTTCCAAAGAATTGAACTTATTTCGATAATTCGAGCGAAGCCCATTGTAGCCAAATGGCAATCCACCCGGGAGTACGAAGATGTACAACGATTTGAAACGTCGGTTTTGGTGGCATGGTATGAAGCGAGACATCTCCGACTTTGTTTCGAGGTGTTTAATATGTCAACAAGTGAAAGCGGAACATCAAGTGCCTTGAGATTACTTGGTGATCACGATACCCGAGTGGAAATGGGATCGAGTCACAATGGACTTCGTGTCCGGACGACCATTGTCGATGAGTAAGAAGGATGCGATTTGGGTCGTTGTATATAGATTGACTAAGTCGGCTCACTTTGTCCCCGTGCGCACGGATTTTCAATGGACAAATTAGCGAATTGTACGTTCTCAGTTGTGAGATTACACGGGTGCCTATTTCTATCGTGTCGGATAGAGATCCGAGATTTACCTCGCGATTTTGGAAGAAGTTGCAAGAAGCTTTGGGTACCAAGTTGCATTTCAAGACCGCCTTTCACCCCCAAACCGATGGTCAATCCGAGCGGATAATTCGGATACTTGAGGATATGTTGAGATGTTGCATCCTCGAGTTCGATGGTTCATGGGAGCGGTATTTGCCTTTGATTGAATTCGCTTATAACAATAGTTTTCAATCAAGTATTAGGATGGCACCTTACGAGGCTTTGTACGGTCGTAAATGCCGTACACCATTGTTTTGGACCGAGCTCGGTGAAAGCAAAATTTTCGGGTGGATTTGATTAGAGATCTTTGAGCGAAAAGTGAAAGTAATCCGCGAAAGCTTTGAAGATAGCCTCCGATCGTCGAGAAGTCGTCGCGCGGATCTGAAGCGTAAGGACATCGAGTATCGGTGGGAGATAAAGTGTTTCTCAAGGTTTCGCCTTGGAAAAAGATACTCGATTCGCCATAAGGGCAAGTTGAGCCCGAGGTTCATTGGACCATATGAGATATCCGAAGCGAGTCGGCCCGGTGGCATATCGTCGATTTTGCCCCGATCTCGAAAAGATTCACGATGTCTTTCATGTTTCGATGCTTGACGCTATAGATCTGATCCATCGCACGTGATTAGTCCATCGGAGGTTGAAATTCAAGCCAATATGAGTTATGAGGAAGAACCGATTCGTATCCTATCACGTGAAGTGAAAGAGTTATGCGAACAAGCGGGTTCCGCTAGTGAAAGTGTTATGGCTCAAACACGGGATAGAAGAAGCTACTTGGGAAACCGAGAACTCTATGAAAGAGCGATACCCAACCCTATTTATCGGTAAGATTTTGGGGACGAAAATTTCTTAAGTGGGGAGAGTTGTGACACCCAAAATTGACCCTAGTCGGAATGTGGTTTCAGGACCACAAAACCGAGGCATAAAAATAATTTAAAATTTATTTTGATGCCTATGATATGTGTTAAATTGTGTGTGACATTTTTGATGATTTGATTTAGTGTTATAAATGTGAATTTCACTAGAAAGGGCCTAGTAGTAAACTTTGAAAGTATGATGGGAAGATGTGGGATGACTAGTTGATCATGCATGCAAAAATAAGGGATTTGCATGTCAAATTTCCCCAAAAGAAGCATAGTGGCCGGCCAAGGTAGGTGTTGATGGGCAAGGGAAACATGTTTCCAACATGTTTGGTTAGTGAGTTATGTATGAAGAAATAAAATAAGAATTAGCATTAAAGAAATGAACAAAAAAAAAAAAGATGAGCATGGATGCCCCCATTGCCGCGTGCAACTAAGAAAGAAAACAAAAAATTTTGTTCATCCTTGTTCTCTCCTTTTGGCGAAAATACTAAGAGGAAGAAGAGATTTTTGCTTCATTTTCTTTGTTTAGAAGAGATCTAGAAGGAAATTTGGCCAAACTTGCATCAAGAGTAAGGTATGTATGAGGTTGTGTTATGAGTTTCATGCATGTTTTAGTTGCTAACTTGATGTTCATGTTAGCCATGGTTCAAATCCTTGTTATGCCATGGGAATGGTATTTGGCCAAAGTTGTTATTGTGTTAAAGCCATTGCATGCTAAATGTGAAGCTTGCTAATGATGCATGCAATGATGGATTTTCTACTCTTGAAATTTCTTTGTAGCCATCTTGAGTAAGACATTGAGTTTTCTTTTGTTTAACCATGATTGAAGTTGAAAGGGCATGATTGTGATGTATTCGCCATGATGCATTCATGAGCATGGTTCATGCTTCTTGCATGTTAGTAAAATTTGTGTTTTGGATGGCTATGGACACCTTGAAATTGACCTTGCACGATATGTGTATATATGATTGCACATGATATTTTGATTATGAAGAAAGTGATAAATATGTTGTTTAAAGAAGAAATTTGTTGAAGAATGTTGTGAAATTTGCATGTACAATCGGCCTAGTACACATATGATGTGAAAATCTTGCAATTTATTGTTGATTTTGTGCAAGTATGACTAAGTATAATCGGCCACATGGGGGAATTATTGTGCATGCATTCGGTTAGAGGCAAGCTTAATGATGCCTATTCTTGACTTAGGTAATCGGCTACCTTGTTGTGAGCTAAGGCCGAATGTGTGCGTAATTAAAGAAAATTGACTAAAGTGCTTAGTTATGTGATGTTGAGTCAATGATATGTGTATTCGCCAAGGCTAGCGAGACTTTAATGAATTGAATTTGTTTGAATTAGCTCAAGAGCTTAGAGGGCCACAATTGGATAAGGGAAGGAAAAAGTGATCGATTAGCCGTCGAAGCCGTTCGACAACATCCGAGGTAAGTCCTCAAGAAATGACCCTACTCGAATTATGTGAAATGAAATATGGATGTGTAATGATTATTGATTTATGTGTGTATGAGTATTTGAATGATACGGGCTAAGTCCCAAGGCGATTATGCAAGTGATATGTTTGTGTTTGAGCCTTAGTAACGAAAAATGAAACATGGATGTGTAATGATTATTGATGTATGTGTGTGCATGAGCAATTGAATGATATCCGGGCTAAGTCCCAAGACATTTATGCTAGTAATTATATCTCGGTTAAGACCAAGGCCATTGTGCTAGTGACCACATCCGGGCTAAGACCAAGGCATTCGTGCAAGTTGTTAAATCCGGGCTAATACTCAAGGCATTTGTGCAAGTCGTTCTATCCGGGCTAAGACCAAGGCATTCGTGCATGTGGTTATATCCGGTTGTATTCAAGAAGCTTGGGCTGAAGGTGGCGTTGGTTGCTGTAATAAATTTAATTAATACGCTCGAAAAGCCCAAAGGAAAAGGTATGTCTATATGTGCATTGGAAAAGTCGATATGTTTGAGTAACATTCGTTCAATCGACTAACGAATTTTCAGCTATTGAATTGGTTGATATCTTGTGAAAGTATACAATGATGAAGTGTGAAGTAAGTATGATTATGTGAATGTGTATTAATGAAATGATTCATTTGGCTATGTGAATGTAATGCCTTAGTTAAAGCTGATTTTATTGCTTGAGACTTACTAAGCATAAAAATGCTTACCCCGTTGCTTTGGCTCTCTGTTTTATAGATTTTTCTCGTTAGCGATCGGATTCGGGATCATTATAGTCGAAGTCATCTACACTATCAAAGCCTCCATTTTGGGTATAATTTTGGTTGAACTTTGAAATGGCATGTATAGGACTACCCTATTGTAGAAGGTCATGTACCTTTCGGTTTTATGTAAGCTTGGATAGCCATGCGAAAATGGCTTAGATACGTTGTTAGTATGATTCTATAATCGTTTGTATGATGATCATTATGGGGTATGGAATGGTTTTGAAAAGATTAGCCATTGGAATGGTTAATCATGATCACACTTGTGCTATGTATGCAAAAAGGGCCTATTGAATCGTGGAAATCATGAAATAGGTAAAGGTTACCTTGAAAATGATCTTTGGCGGCAGCGGTGGTGTGGTTTTGAAAAATCACCAAAATTTTTAGGAATGGTATTAAATAGTGAATAAGTTATGTAAATGAACCTTGATGAGTCTACTTTCATATGGAAGAAACAAAACGGTCATAGGAGTTACTTGTTCAGAGATATTAAAGTTATTGTGAGACAGGGCCAGAACGGTTTCTAGGTCCCCTGTTGCGACTTTAAAAATTTTCTATAAATTATCCAGAAATAATTAGAAGTCATGCCTTATATGTGAAGATTCCATTTTGAGTCTAGTTTCATTAGAAACAAACGGCACCATATTAAAGCCCAGTATAGATATTCAAGTTGTAACGCGAAGGTCGAAAGCGATCGATCCTCGTAACATGGGTGACTTTAACTAATAAACTGTACCAATTGGCGGACCAAAATTCTAGAAATAAATCCATGGAAGGATATATGAGTCTAAATTCAGGTAAAATTTACGAATCGGTTTCGAGTTTTGAAACTCGAGATATGATTTTTAAAGCGACGATGCAGTTTTCCAGCTGTCTCGAAATGCCAAATTGGTCGGTACTTTAAGAGGATTTAGTTCGTCAACCCTCGCGTCCGACACCGCGATGGTCTCGGGCTCGGGGTGTTACAAGAACCTGGCTTTGAAGAAATCGGCACAAGCAGTGATCACAGGATTTCGGCTTTTATGGATTCAGCAAAAGTGTTGATGAATAGTAGGTATGGTGAATAGTTTGAAGAAGAAAAATAGAAGAAGAAGAATAGGGAGGTGGTAGTTTGGCTAGAGAGGAAAAGAGAGAAAAGAACAATCCTAAGGTGTAAAAGCGAAGAAAAGCGGCACCAACAATACCCTAAGTGCCAAAATACTACCCTCATAATCCCCTGATTTTCCTCTTCAATTCCCCCATTCGGCTAACTCCTAGCCTCATCCCAATCCCTTAAATCTCTCCCTTATCACTCCTTAATCCAAGCATTTAAACCGATCCCACTCTCCTCTAGCGAATCCACCAACTCCAACACTTACCCCTCCTGCACTTAAAAAATAAATGCATCTATTTGCCAACATAGGGAATCGATCCCTTGCCTTCCCAAAGCTCCACACGCCACTTTTCTAGAAGCCTAGTGGCGTCACCCTTGCCACTTAGCCAAGGCTCTTTTTGTGATGCAAATTACCCATCACTCCACTTAAGGCCATTTAGCCAGAACCCCTAACTCCTAAGTCTAAAATTCCAAAAACTCAACTGGGTTTTGGCCAACTCATGGGCCTTCTAAAGGTCTACTAACACATTTAAACATAATTCCAATATTTAGAACATGAAAATTTCAAGATTTACTAAAAATCACAAAAACCCAAAAAAATCCCGAAAATCAAGGCATTACAACTAATATTTTTTTCCTTTCCGATAATAATAATAATTTTATAAATATATCTAATAATAAAAATTTCAAATATCAATAATACAATAAATAATAATAATTTTCATAAAATTTTCAAACATACATACAAATAATATTTTTCTAATAATAATAATACTAATTAAAATTTCATAAAAATTTAAAATATCCGTAATAATAAATACAAGAAAATTTTCTAGTGGTAATTTAATAAAATAAATTTTTTTCTAAAACGATAATATTTAAAACTTCCTAATTATTCGGGTTTTCTTCTATTCAATCCAGGACTCAAAACCCAACTCTTCTAGGCCCCAAATTCAGGATGTTACAGACATACAACTAACGATTAAAATAAAATAAATCATATATGTAACAAATAAATTGTTGGTCAGAAAAAGTTGTAAAAAATGAAAAAAGAAATACAGTCAACTGGCTCACTGTAAACTTAACTGCAGACTTTGAATATGCCATAAAACATAAATAAAACCCAAGATCACCAATATCACCCTGAAAGAAATCATTTGCTAATGAAGGCAGTGGTTTTTGTTAATGCAATACAGAGGGTTATTACATTTAATGTTACATCCACATCCAAATTACTCTCAAATAAAAAATACCATAACATTAATTATCAAGCAATTCCAACCAAAGCTGTTCATCTTGCATACCAAAGCCAGAGTTACTACTTTATCTTATGTAAGTGTTATTTCACAATATCAGTCATTTGCAATCAATCTTAAAACATGGCTCGGTTATGCAATTGTTAGATGGCATCCTAGTAAAAAAAAGCATTGTTACATTAGCAATAAATCATTATTGAAGAGAAAAAAAAAGTGAAAATCATGTGATTAGCAATCAAACATTGTTACATCAGCAATCAATCATTATTGACGGGGGTGGCTTAGGGAAATCATGTGATTAGAGAGTATAACGGCACAAAAACAGAAGGATAAGAACAATTATGGAATATATTTGTCTCATATAGCATCATATAAGGCATAACATCTATTAAATTAATGTTGACACCTAAAAGATATAAGGTATAATATCTGTTAAAAAAAAGTTGACACCTAAATGAAAGGGATAGCAGCAACAATGGTGAAAAAACCAGCAGAGAGGGTTGTTGTCATGGTAAAATTAGAGGTGATCTAAATGGTATAGAAAAACAAATCTAAAATTTCTTTGTATCAAGTTACTTAGTCCCATAGTCCAATAAATACATCCATCCATGACAAAAAAACAAGAAACTGACCTGTAAAGGAAGCATTGTTCAGTCCTGCATTAATTAAAGATAGAACCATAAAATTAGCTTAATTCTGCTGGGCAAAATTGCCAAAGATCACATGTAATTCCTATTTTAAGTAAAGTCGGAGCCTTAAGGGATGGTACAAGTTACTAATATCACATGTAATTCCAGTTCATGGCTGTTATAATGGTATTGTACAAGCCAAAAAAAACTTTGCTCATGTAATGATGAAAATGCCCCATCCAAGTTCAATTAGTTGTCGCCAAACTCAAAGAGCTCATATGACTATTACAACACAGATATACAGAGAAAGAGCAAGTTCTACCTTCTAAAACAGGAAAAGAACAACGAACTCACAATTTAATTTAAGAACCCACTTCCCGTTTAAAATGGCCATGAGAACTTTAAGTGTCCTAGTGCATGCACCATTCTCATCTGTAGAGGCAATCACATGAGTGACATCCGCCTCCAAAACTTTGATCTGATTACACCAATCATTTTGCAAACTTGACCGTAAGAAATTGCAATAAAATAAAACAATAAATAACTAAATAAATACCACATGAGAGTAAATTGCTGTGAAAAGAAAAGCCCATTAAGGGTATTCTATCAATTGAAGAATTTCCAAATTAGATTTTGCATATCCATTTCATCAATCATGAAACTTTTAACACCAAAAAGAATCAATTAACGAGAAATTTTAGTGCTTGCAAAAATATCATCAGTATACGAGTTTACCTTTCAACACAAGAAAACACATATGCAAGTCAAAGATATAATTATTAAAAAAAGATAACTACTCAACAGAAAAATAGGTTTCATCTAATCTAACCTTCTCCTCAGGAGACAAAGCATATCCACAGAAAACCCAATCTTTTTTATTCTCTGGCTGGCCGCAAAAAGTGTTGGATTTCACCGCCACCGTATGCGAACCACAATCGCTTTACTCTCCGGACAATTCAATAACCGCTTTAAGATTCCATAATGGAAACTTCAAATAATTTGGCTTTTTTTCCATTTCTTTTTTCTTAAGAGAAAGTAAATGAAAAATAAAGTAGTTAAGTCCCTCAAAAAGCATGCAATGGAGTTATACACCTGTGTAAGACGTCTAAGATATCTTAATTGATTAATTACCTTTCAGTTGGCACTTTATCATCAGCAGATAGATAGTTTCCAAGCTTCTCATTTGGGAACTTGGCTGTAAAATGGGCCTTTCTAGACTTCTCACTTGGAAACTTGACTGAAGAATGGGCAGGACAAAGCACAAGAAAGTCCTCCTATAAGAGAGGAAAAAATTTGTAAGCAAAAAATTGAAATTGCAAAGCATACAAAAGGAAAAGCAAAACATCAAAGAATCAAAGTATATCTCATATAAAATATGGTACAATGTAATTACATAGTCCCATCGACATTTTGGAATCTCTTTTGCACAAGGAAATGATAGCTTCATGAAGAAGACTTCACATAATGACCAAGTGCAAAGACCCTTTAGTCCACATCTATGCGCTTTCGCTTTGCACCCTTGGCAGTTTTGGTTTAAGGTTCTTAACATTGTCACCAACAAAATACACTTGAGGTGCCCTGCATTTGAAGACAATATAAGTGTATTTCTAGCAGCAAGAAAGCTACAACAAAAAGAAAAGGCTAACTGTGTCAAAATAAAACATTACCATTGTAACAGTCCAACTTTGATCCTAATTGGAATGGTGGTTTCGGGACCACGAATCTGAGTCAAAATAATATTTAAATATTATTTTCTATGGTTGAAATGTGTGAAGTTGCTGTTGTGAAAGTTTCTTTTAAAAAATTTAGTGTTTGGAGGTCGATTTATTTAAAAAGGGTTTAATCGCATCAAATGGAAAATTTAAGGGTTAATGTATAAGGCCAAATTATGATTGTTTTTATATTATAGAATATTAAGGTTGAAATTTGGCCATAAATAGGAATTAATGGCCGGCCAACATGCATGAATTAATGACTTGAATTTTTTATTATATTTTATGGCATTATGATATATTTTATACATGTTAATATATTATATTTGATAAAAAGATGAAAGTGTTCATATTTCTTATTATTTTTGGTCGAAACTAAGAGAAAGAAAAGAAAGTTTAAGCTTTGGTATTTTCGGTCCTTGCAAATTCAAATAGGTAAGTGATTTGAGTTTAGTTTTTATTAATTTTTATGTTTTTGAGATCTTTGCTATGAATACTATAAAGCCCATGCTCAAAATTTTTAAATTGATTATGTATTCATGAAGTGTCATTGTTGATAGTTTGATGAAATTTATGTTTGATGTTAGAAAATAAAATAAAAGTGTTAGATTAACATTCTTGGCATTGGGATTTTTGGTAATTTTGAGCATTTAGGGTTAAATTGAGAAAATACTAAATTGAAGGACTAGATTGTGAAATTAGTGAAATGGGAGGACTTATATAATCCTAGTGAACATTCGGCCCTAGCATTGTATATGCAAATTCTTCATATTTTGTGTTTAGTGAAAATTGGATTAAATTGTAAAAGTGTATGATGTTAGGGGTAAATTGGTAAATTGCTTAATTATGTGTACTTGGACTTAAATGAAAGAAATTCTATTTGAAGGAGCTTAATTTGGAACTTTTTAGATCAAGAACCAAAAAGATCAGACATGGATCGGGGAAAATCAAAAATCGTTGAGTAGTCGAATTCAACTGTCCGTCGATCTCCGAGGTAAGTTATTACTGTGACAGCCTTAAAACGACCCTAGTCGAAATGTGGTTTTGGGACCACAAAACCGAGGCATAAAAATAATTTAATATTTATTTTATTGCCTATAATGTGTGTTAACCCATGTGTGACATTTTTTATGCTTTGATTTAGAGTTATAAATGTGAATTTCACTAGAAAGGACCTAGTAGTAAACTTTGAAAGTATGATGGGGAAATGTGTGATGACTAATTAAAGCATGCATGCAAAACAATGGACTTGCATGTCAAATTCCCCCAATAGCTAGTGGCCGCCATGACAAGGAATTATGGGCAAAAATCATGTCATGAAACATGTTTGGTAAGTGGGTTATGTTGGAATAAATAAAATAAGGAGTATGGAATAAAAAAAATGTGTGTGTGTGAAGGCTTCTCCCTCCCCATTGTCGTGTAGGTAGGAAAGAAAACAAAAAATTTTGTTCATCCATTTTCACTCTCTTTTTGGCCGAAAATACTAAGGATAAGGAGGGAGTTTTGCTTCATACTTGGTTTGGAAGAGGATTAGGAAGAGGTTGGCTATACTTGCATCAAGATTAAGGTATGTTTGAGGTTGTGCCATGAGATTCATGCATGTTTTTAGTTGCTAGCTTGATGTTCTTGTTAGCCCATGGTTCAAATCTTTGTTATGTCATGGGAATGAAATTCGGATAAAGTGAATATGGTGTTAATGCCATTGCATGCTAAATATCAAGCTTGATAATGATACATGTGATGGAGGATTGAGGATTCTTAGATTTTCTTTTAGCATTTTTTGAATGAGATACTAAGTTCTTTGTTTTACCATGACCAAATTGAAATGGTATGGTGTTGTGGTATTCGCCATGTTATATCCATAAGTATGATTCATGCATGTTGCATGGTAAGTAAGATTTAAGCTTTGGATATGTGTATATATTTGGATATAAGCCACTTGAGAATTGGCTCTAGCATATATATATATGTATATATGTTCGCATTACGATGTATTGGTATGACATATATGCTATTTCAAGGTGTATATTTGCTTGTGATGATGTCTCGATTATGAAGTAAATGAGAGATGTGCAATGAGTTACGATATGTAATGCGTTAGTAGTAAAATGTATGCTGTTTTTGTGTGGTATTAAGTGTATAATTGGCCTCAAATTGGACATGTATATTCGCCACATGAGGGAAATTGGTGTGCATGCATTCGGTTAGAGGCAAGCATATTGATGCCTATTCTTGGCTTAGAAAATTCGCTAAGAGGAATATTAACTAATGTGTTGAGTTCGATTCATGATTTCGTACATATGCGACTTTGATGCCTAATGAGTATATATATTGGCTAAGTATCTTGAATTCCTCTTTCGATGCTCACATGATAAAACCAATTTATTTGTTAAATTAAGCTCAAGAGCAAAGGGGAGCTAAATCCGATAAGGGGAAGGAAAAAGTCGTGGAATAGCCGTCAAATCGTTCGACCACGTCCGAGGTAAGTTCTTGAGCAATAGAGCTTAAATTCGAATTGATTAGATCATGTTTAAAGCAAATTAAAATCATGCTCTTTGTGTGTGGCTATTGAGCCGAAATTACAAATGTGATAAGTGACTTGTGTCTGAATTTTGCTAATGAAAATGAAATGTGAATGTGTTATGGTTTATTGATAAATGTACATGGTTATTCGAATGATATCCGGGCTAAGTCCCGAAGGCTTTGTGCTAAGTGACTAAATCCGGACTAAGATCCGACGGCATACGTGCGAGTTACTAAATTAGGACTAAGATCCGAAGGCTTTCGAGCAAGCTACTAAATCCGGGTTGAGTCCCGAAGGCATTCGTATGCGAAGTTCTCAGAATCGGGCTATGTCCCAAGGCATTTGAATGTGTAGCCATATCCGGTTAAACTCCGAAGATACGTGATTCAAGAATGAATGAACCTGCTGTAAAATTTCAGCTAATACGCTTGAAAATTCCAGCAACGAGGTATGTTCGTATGTGCTTTGGAATAGTTGATTCCCTTCGAATAATATTCGCTCAATCGAGAAATGAGCTTTTGGCATTTGGCTAAGATGAACCCTTATGTATGAATATAGGGGTTGGAATGTGAAATAAGTATGATATTGAGAATTTGTGCATATGAAATTATCCGTTAGCTATATGAATGTTATGCTTTTGTTGTGCTGGAATCCTTGCTCTAACTTACTAAGCATAAATTGCTTACTCCGTTTCTCTGTTTCTCGGTCTATAGATTTTGGCTCGTCACTATCGGACTCGGGATTTCTGGAAGTCAAGTCTCCCACACTATCAAAGTCCCTTTCGGTATATATTTTGGTTGGATTTTGAAATGGCATGTATAGGACTACCCTTTTGTTGCGTTTTAAGTACTTTTGTGATGTATGTGTGTACGACCATGCGAAAATGGCTCGTAAAAGTGGAGTATGGCATTAGACCATTTGTGCTTATGTATATATGTATGGTTTTATGATGTTACTACGGACTGAATGGAAGTGTGAGCAAATGATCAGCCATTGGAATGGCTAAAAATGATTATATGTGGACCTATGTATGACAAAACTTTAGTTGGTCCATAGAAACCACGAAATAGGTAAGGTTTACCTGAAAAATAGATGCTGACAGCAGCAGTGGTGTGGATTTGAAAACTCACTAAAAATTGTAGAAATGGAATTAAATAGTGAATAAATTATGTAAATGAACCTTGATTAATCTACTTTCATATGGAAGAAACGAAACGGTCATATGAATTATATGTTAAGAAATATTAAAGTTCTCGTGAAACAGGTCCAGAACGGTTTCTGGATCCCCTGTTCCGACTTTAGAAATTCATTTTAAATTAACCAGAGATAATTAGGAGTCATGCCATATATGTATAGATTCCTCTATGAGTCTAGTTTCTATAGAAATAAACTGTATCAGTATTGAAGCCCTGTACAGGGAGATATCCAATTCGTAATGCACGAAGGTCAGTGTAGTCGATCCCTGCAACAGGGGAGACTTTAACTAATAAACTGTACTAATTGGCCCGACCAAAAATTCTAGAAAAAAATATGTTGATGGATTTATGAGTCTAGTTTCAGGTAAAAATTACAAAACTGATTTTTGAGCTTTAAAACTCAAGATATGATTTTTGAAGCGACAGTGACTCAGTAACCAGCTAGTCTGGAAAATTGTTATGGACTGTGAAAACAATTTAGCTGAGTTTGTGTGCACCTTGTGTTCGACTCCGATGTGGGCTCAGTGCAGGGTGTTACAATTTTATTGGTATCGAGCTACGGTTTAGTCGATTCTAGGACTATCGTAATGTGTTGGGTCTAGCTATACATGCCATTTTATGTGATTATTTGATAGTGTGGTGATTTCGACAATTGAAATGTGTTTATTTATAGTAATGGATCCCGATCCGATGAAGCGGTAGGCGATGATCTTGAGAGTGTAGCGCTGCTCCGCTGAAGGGACAGCTCGGCGGACTCTCAACCTAATGCTAGTAATCCTAATGATGAAGTTAGACAAGCTTTCTATAGCGTGATGAATGATTGGTTTAACCAATACATTCGAACAAATACGGCTGTTCCACAACCTCCATTCCCAACAAATACAACCCCCGCACCTACAATGCCTCCGATAACTGACCAAATAAGGTCAAGTAAGCCCCCAGTTGATAGAATCCGAAACACGGGGCTACTGAATTTAAGGCTACGGATAGCGACGACGCCGAGCAAGCTGAATTTTGGTTGGACAACACTCTCCGGTACTCGATGAGCTATCTTGTACACGATGAATGCCTAAAGTGTACTATCTCCTTGCTACGATTCGCCTACTATTGGTGGAGTACTCGACTTGTTGTCCCGAGAGCAAGTAACTTGGGAGTTTTTCCAAACCGAGTTTGGAAGAAGTATATCGATCGAGATTTGTTGATCAAAAGCGGAAGGAATTTCTTGAGCTTAAGCAAGGTTCTATGTCGATTCACGACTCTGACGAAAATTTGTTAGACTTAGTAGATACGCCGGGAATATGTTTCGTCCGAGGCTATCATATGTAAACGCTTGAGGATGGGCTGAATGAAGATATAAAAATGTTCGTTGGCATTCTTGAAATACGAGAGTTCGTAGTACTTGTCGAGCGAGCTTGTAAAGCCGAGGAGCTTAGAAAAGAAAAACAAAAAGTTGATGTGGGAACCGGAGAGTTTCGTAAAGATACTCGAGAAAGTCTCTTCAACAGCATCGAAGAAATTTCGAGATGATGTGGGCGGTCTAGAGGCACTTGGGCCTTTTAGACGAGATCGTGATCGACCCACAATGGGTACGAGGCACTTGGTTGCCGTGTTGGGAATGAACGTCGAGATAGAACGAAGTGTCGACATTGTGGCAAATGGCATTCGGAAGTTGTAGATTCCGTGACCGCTCTGTTACAAGTGCGGATCAGTTGACCACTTCATTAAAGATTGCCCGAGGTTGTCCGAATGAATGTAGATCGAGTGGGAAACCGGGCGCTACCACTGCTCGAGGTAGACCATCTAGAAATATAGGCAATGCTAGTGGTGGTCAGAGAGGATCTAGAGATGCTACGACCAGATCCGAGGCTCCCGCTCCTGCTAGAGCTTATGCTATATGTGCCCGCGAGGATGCTTCATCGCCAGATGTTATTACGGTACTTTCACTCTCTTTGATACTAATGTGATTACTTTGATTGACCCCGGTTCCACTCATTCTTATATATCTGAAACCTTAGCATCCAAAGAAGACTTTACCTATTGAGTCTCTTGAGTTCGTAATTCGGTGTCAAATCCTTTGGGTCGTTACGTGCTTGGTCGACAAAGTGTGTAAGAAATGCCCCTAGTAATTCGAGGTTCCTATTTTCCGTGGACTTGATGCTTTTGCCGTTCGATGAATTTGATATTATTCTTGGGTTGGATTGGTTGACCGTGCATGATGCGGTTGTGAATTGCAAAAGCAAGACTATTGATTTGAGATGCTAAATAACGAGATGATCCGAGTTGAGTCTACGGACTTGAAGGGTTGCCACCGTAATATCATCAATGTTGGCCTAGAAATATGTAAGAAAAGGGTGCGAAGCATACCTTGCGTATGTACTTGATGATAAGGAGTTAGAAATAAAACCCGAATCTGTCTTGGTGGTTTGTGAATACCGGATGTTTTTCGAAGAATTGCGGGTTTGCCACTGTTCGGAGATAAAGTTTGGTATTGAGCTTGTACACGGACCACACCGATTTCGATAGCTCCGTGTCGTATGGCACCAACGGAATTAAAGGAGTTGAAAGCTCGGTTGCAAGAGTTGGTGGATAGAGGTTTTGCTCGCCTGAGTTTTTCACCTTGGGGTGCACCGGTGTTGTTTGTGAAAAGAAGGACGGAACCATGAGGTTGTGCATCGACTATCGTCGACTTAATAAAGTGACAATAAAGAACAAATATCCGTTATCACGTATCGATGATTTGTTCGCTCAAGCTGAAGGAGCCTCGGTGTTCTCAAAAATAGATTTGAGATCGGGCTATTATCGATTCTTGAATCCGAGATTCAGACATACCCAAAACGCCTTGAAAAGAGATATGGTCACTACGAGTTCTTAGTGATGCCATTTGGGCTCACTAATGCCCCTGCGGTATTTATGGATTTGATGAATCGGATCTTCAGATCATATTTGGATCGGTTCGTAGTTGTGTTCATTGACGACATCTTGGTCTATTCAAGAGATGAGACCGAACATGCGGAGCACCTGAGATTAGTGTTGCAAATTTTACGGGATAAGCAGTTATATGCTAAGTTCAGCAAGTGTGAGTTCTGGTTAAGAGAGGTTAGCTTCTTGGGTCATGTGGTATCTGTATCGGGTATTCGAGTCGACCCAAGCAAAATTTCAGCCATACTTAACTGGAAACCTCCAAGAAATATTACTGAGGTTTGGAGCTTTTTGGGACTTACCGGTTACTACCGACGGTTTGTAAAAGGATTCTCGATGATAGCCACACCCATGACGAAACTACTTCAGAAAGATGTCAAGTTTGAATGGACGAAAAGTGTCGAAAAGTTTCGACCAATTGAAAACTCATTTGACGGAAGCTCCAAGATTACTAATACGTGCCCGAATCGGCAAAGAGTTTGTCATCTATAGTGACGCCTCCCTACTTGGGTTAGGTTGCGTATTCATGCAAGAAGGTCGAGTTGTGGCCTATCGTCGAGACAATTAAAGCCACATGAGAAAAATTATCCGACCCATGATCTCGAATTGGTCGCCATCGTATTCGCCTTAAAGATATGGCGACATTACTTATTTGGTGAGAAGTGCCATGTGTATTCGGATCACAAAGTCTCAAATATTTGATGACTCAAAGAGACTTAAATCTGCGACAAAGACATTGGCTCGAGTTGTTAAAAGATTATGAGCTTGTCATTGATTATCACCCGGAAAGGCTAATGTGGTTGCGGACGCCTTAAGCGAAAATCACTTTATTTGCTTTACGAGCTATGAATGTATACTTGTCCATTCTGCCCGACAATGTGTTAGTAGCCAATTAAAGGCCAAACCATTGTTGACTCATCAAATTCGTGAAGCTCGAGAAAGTTGATGAGGAGTTGCTTGCAAAACGGGTGAGTGTGTTACGAACAAGGAATCGGAGTTTCAAATTGATGATGACGATTGTTTGAGGTTCAGAAGTCGTTTGTGTGTTCCAAAGAATTCGGAACTTATTTCGATAATTCTGAACAAAGCCCATTGTAGCCGAATGGCAATCCACCCGGGGAGTACGAAGATGTACAACGATTTGAAACGTCGGTTTTGGTGGCATGGTATGAAACGAGACACCTCCGACTTTGTTTTGAGATGTTTAATATGTCAACAAGTGAAAGCGAAACATCAAGTGCCTTCAGGGTTACTTCAGCCGATCACGATACCCGAGTGGAAATGGGATCGAGTCACAATGGACTTTGTGTCCGGACTGCCATTGTCGCAAGAAGAAGGATGCGATTTGGGTTGTCGTTGATAGATTGACTAAGTCGGCTCACTTTATCCTGTGCGTCTGGATTTTCATTGGATAAACTAGCTGAATTGTACGTTTCTCAGTTGTGAGATTACACGAGTCTTGATTTACATTGTGTCGGATAGAGATCCGAGGTTCACCTCGCGATTTTGGAAGAAATTGCAAGAAGCTTGGTACCAAGTTGTATTTCAAAGACCGCCTTTCACCCCCAAACCGATGGTCAATCCGGCGGATAATTCAGATACTTGAGGATATGTTGGGATGTTGCATCCTCGAGTTCGATGGTTCATGGGAGCGGTACCTACCTTTGATTGAATTCGCTTACAACAATAGTTTTCAATAAAGTATTAAGATGGCGCCTTACGAGGCTTTGTACGAGCGTAAATGCCGTACACCATTGTTTTGGACCGAGCTCGGTGAAAACAAAATTTTGAGTGGATTTGATTAAAGATGCTGAATGAAGGTAAAGGTAATCCGTGAAAGTCTAAAGGCGCCACGATCGTCGAAATCGTGACGCAGATTTGAAACGAAAGGACATTGAGTATCGTGGGAGATAAAGTGCTTCTTAAAGTTTCGCCGTGGAAAAAGATACTCAGATTCGCCATAAGGGCAAGTTGAGCCGAGATTCATTGGGCGTCACGAAATCTCCGAACGAGTTGGCCCGATTAAGTATCGTTTGATTTTTCCCCGAACTCGAAAAGATTCTAACGTCTTCCATGTTTCAATGCTTGACGCTATAGATCTGATCCGTTGCGTAATTAGTCCATCGAGGTTGAAATTCAAACCGATATGAGTTATGAAGAAGAACCGATTCGTATCCTAGCTCGTGAAGTGAAAGAGTTGCGAAACAAAAGGGTTTCGCTAGTGAAAGTGTTATGGCTCAAACACGGGATAGAAGAAGCTACTTGGGAACCCGAGAACTCTATGAAAGAGCGATATCCAAACCTATTTACGGTAAGATTTTCGGGACGAAAATTTCTAAAGTGGGGAAAGTTGTGACGACCTTAAAACGACCCTAGTCGAAATGTGGTTTCGAGACCACAAAACCGAGGCATAAAAATAATTTAATATTTATTTTATTGCCTATAATGTGTGTTAACCCATGTGTGACATTTTTATGCTTTGATTTAGAGTTATAAATGTGAATTTCACTAGAAAGGACCTAGTAGTAAACTTTGAAAGTATGATGGGAAATGTGTGATGACTAATTAAAGCATGCATGCAAAACAATGGACTTGCATGTCAAATTCCCCCAATAGCTAGTGGCCGCCATGACAAGGAATTATGGGCAAAAATCATGTCATGAAACATGTTTGGTAAGTGGGTTATGTTGGAATAAATAAAATAAGGAGTATGGAATAAAAAAAAAATGTGTGTGTGTGAAGGCTTCTCCTCCCCATTGCCGTGTAGGTAGGAAAGAAAACAAAAATTTTGTTCATCCATTTTCACTCTCTTTTGGCGAAAATACTAAGGATAAGGAGGAGTTTTGCTTCATACGTGGTTTGGAAGAGGATTAGGAAGAGGTTGGCTATACTTGCATCAAGATTAAGGTATGTTTGAGGTTGTGCCATGAGATTCATGCATGTTTTAGTTGCTAGCTTGATGTTCTTGTTAGCCCATGGTTCAAATCTTTGTTATGTCATGGGAATGAAATTCGCCAAAGTGAATATGGTGTTAATGCCATTGCATGCTAAATATCAAGCTTGATAATGATACATGTGATGGAGGATTGAGGATTCTTAGATTTTCTTTTAGCATTTTTTGAATGAGATACTAAGTTCTTTGTTTTACCATGACCAAATTGAAATGGTATGGTGTTGTGGTATTCGCCATGTTATATCCATAAGTATGATTCATGCATGTTGCATGGTAAGTAAGATTTAAGCTTTGGATATGTGTATATATTTGGATATAAGCCACTTGAGAATTCGGCTCTAGCATATATATATGTATATATGTTACTTTACGATGTATTGGTATGACATATATGCTATTTCAAGGTGTATATTTGCTTGTGATGATGTCTCGATTATGAAGTAAATGAGAGATGTGCAATGAGTTACGATATGTAATGCGTTAGTAGTAAAATGTATGCTGTTTTGTGTGGTATTAAGTGTATAATTGGCCTCAAATTGGACATGTATATTCGGCCAGATGAGGGAAATTGGTGTGCATGCATTCGGTTAGAGGCAAGCATATTGATGCCTATTCTTGGCTTAGAAAATTCGGCTAAGAGGAATATTAACTAATGTGTTGAGTTCGATTCATGATTTCGTACATATGCGACTTTGATGCCTAATGAGTATATATATTGGCTAAGTATCTTGAATTCCTCTTTCGATGCTCACATGATAAAACCAATTTATTTGTTAAATTAAGCTCAAGAGCAAAGGGGAGCTAAATCCGATAAGGGGAAGGAAAAAGTCGTGGAATAGCCGTCGAAATCGTTCGACCACGTCCGAGGTAAGTTCTTGAGCAATAGAGCTTAAATTCGAATTGATTAGATCATGTTTAAAGCAAATTAAAATCATGCTCTTTGTGTGTGGCTATTGAGCGAAATTACAAATGTGATAAGTGACTTGTGTCGAATTTTGCTAATGAAAATGAAATGTGAATGTGTTATGGTTTATTGATAAATGTACATGGTTATTCGAATGATATCCGGGCTAAGTCCCAAAGGCTTTGTGCTAAGTGACTAAATCCGGACTAAGATCCGACGGCATACGTGCGAGTTACTAAATTAGGACTAAGATCCGAAGGCTTTCGAGCAAGCTACTAAATCCGGGTTGAGTCCCAAGGCATTCGTGCGAGTTCTTGTAACGGGCTATGTCCCAAGGCATTTGAATGTGTAGCCATATCCGGTTAAACTCAAGATCGTGATTCAAGAATGAATGAACCTGCTGTAAAATTTCAGCTAATACGCTTGAAAATTCCAGCAACGAGGTATGTTCGTATGTGCTTTGGAATAGTTGATTCCTTCAAATAATATTCGCTCAATCGAGAAATGAGCTTTGGCATTTGGCTAATATGAACCCTTATGTATGAATATAGGGGTTGGAATGTGAAATAAGTATGATATTGAGAATTTGTGCATATGAAATTATCCGTTAGCTATATGAATGTTATGCTTTTGTTGTGCTGGAATCCTTGCTCTAACTTACTAAGCATAAATTGCTTACTCCGTTTCTCTGTTTCTCTGTCTATAGATTTTGGCTCGTCAGCTATCAGACTCGGGATTTCTGGAAGTCAAGTATCCCACACTATCAAAGTCCTTTCGGTATATATTTTGGTTGGATTTTGAAATGGCATGTATAGGACTACCCTTTTGTTGCGTTTTAAGTACTTTTGTGATGTATGTGTATGCGACCATGCGAAAATGGCTCGTAAAAGTGGAGTATGGCATTAGACCATTTGTGCTTATGTATATATGTATGGTTTTATGATGTTACTACGGACTGAATGGAAGTGTGAGCAAATGATCAGCCATTGGAATGGCTAAAATGATTATATGTGGACCTATGTATGACAAAACTTTAGTTGGTCCATAGAAACCACGAAATAGGTAAGGTTTACCTGAAAAACAGATGCTGACAGCAGCAGTGGTGTGGATTTGAAAAATCACTAAAAATTGTAGGAATGGAATTAAATAGTGAATAAATTATGTAAATGAACCTTGATGAATCTACTTTCATATGGAAGAAACAAAACGGTCATATGAATTATATGTTAAGAAATATTAAAGTTCTCGTGAAACAGGGCCAGAACGGTTTCTGGATCCCCTGTTCCGACTTTAGAAATTCATTTTAAATTAACCAGAGATAATTAGGAGTCATGCAATATATGTATAGATTCCTCTCTGAGTCTAGTTTCTATAGAAATAAACGGTATCAGCATTGAAGCCCTGTACAGGGAGATATCCAATTCGTAACGCACGAAGGTCAGTGTAGTCGATCCCTGAAACAGGGGAGACTTTAACTAATAAACTGTACTAATTGGCCTGACCAAAAATTCTAGAAAAAAATATATTGATGGACTTATGAGTCTAGTTTCAGGGAAAAATTAGGAAACTGATTTTCGAGCTTTAAAACTCAAGATATGATTTTTGAAGCGACAGTGACGCAGTAACCAGCTAGTCTGGAAAATTTTTATGGACTGTGAAAACAATTTAGCTGAGTTTGTGTGCACCTTGTGTTCGACTCCGGTAACGGGCTCGGGTACGGGGTGTTACAATTACGCAAATTTTTGTTTTGTTGTTGATAAAATTTAAATCAATTTAAGTAGATGAGCCGAATTGAATTACATGTAAGATTGATGTTGCCGAATTCAAAGGGAATTGATTAATTTAAATTGATATGTATTGAGTAATGGAATTTAGGCACTAAGTGTGCGAGTATAAATGATTACGGGTGTGAATCTTGTACTAAGTGTGCAAATGTGGTTATTGAGCACTAAGTGTGTGAGTTTAAATATCAAGCACTAAGTGTGCAAATTATATATATATTTTTGAGTAAACATAAGCACTAGGTGTGCGATTAATTGAGTAGATCGGGAATGGTTGAATGAATTAAAGCTTCAAACTTCTTGATGTACAACTATGACGTATAGCTCAAGTTTATGTAGGTGAGTATCGATTCTATGTGATGGATATTATAAATTGAAGTATGTATAAAGATAGATTGGTTTTCATGGCTTTGTGCTCGAATATATTAATGTTATACGACGATGGAATGCTAAATGCATTCGGTTTTGTGTATGAGAGTAATGTAGTATATTGTGGTTGAGCTGATGCATATTGGACTTAGTTGAAATTGAGTATATGATTAATAAATTGCCTTGAATGTGGTAAGATATTGACTAAATGATCTAGTAGAATGACTTAGTTAGATGATATTAGACTATTAAATTGAATTTGGAATTTTTGATGCTTATAACTTACTAAGCTATGGTAGCTTACTTTGGATGTGTTTTTCTTGTCTCTATTTTTTAGATTTTGGAGCTCTTACGAACTCAGGGATCATAGTAAACTCATTGGCACTATCTTCAATATTTTGGTATTTTTAAAAGTTGGTTTGGTACTTATGGCATGTATAAGCTAATAACTCTTTTGGAGATGTTTAAATTTCATATATGTATAATGGTTTTGCATGTTAAAGTTTGGTTATGTTTGGTTGTGATTTGAGTTTACCTTTATGTGTGATACTTAAACTATGCGTATTTGATTATAGTAATGATCAATATGGGTTATAATATTATTTTGGTAAAATTTGAATATAATGGAATAATGAGCATTAATCGAGTTTAATTATTATATGCTATGGTGGTGTAAGTTTAATCATGATATGTATATGTTGTGATAGGTGAGTTGTTTTATATATGTTTTTGGTTGATGGTAGAAAATTTATACTTATAATTTGATCAATTATGGGTTGGATATTGATATTCGGTGGTAATGGAAAGCTTGAGTATGTTTTAAGCTTATTAATTTGTATTTATATTCGGTTTATTCTATATATATCTATATGATTTTGGTATGTACATTGAGCATATATGATTTTATATATAGACGTTCAAAATGATTGAAATGGACATGGTCATTTTGCTTAAACATTATTGAGAAATGGTGCACATTTGGTCTTGTTATAATGTTACTTCATGCACATAATCTTTGTTAAGTATATATATATACCTTATTTTTTTGAGTAAATATCAAGCATTGATGGTATTTGGTTTAACCTATTAATTGTTTTTAAATGAATTCGTAGAATGGTCAATTGACTTTTTAAGCCAGTATAAGCAAATGTTGTTGTGATCGTTAGGTAATACCTCATAACCCCTCCGGTGACAGAATTGGGTTAGGGGGTGTTACAACCATAATATATAAACAAGTTACACTGAAAATACCATCTTCCCCAACAAAAACCCATAATTTCCCTTTCACTTAAACATTATACAATTCAAAGTTTCCAATAAAATACCATTCAATACACGAGTTGTTAACATGTATAACATTTGAGCCAAATGATGCATCTCCTGTTACTAGATTTCCATTGATATAATGTAACATCATTCCAGTGGCCTGGGAAATTTATAAGAATATAAGCTCTGGAAGAATTTACGGAATTGGATTTCGAGTTTTGGAACTCGAGATATGATTTTTAGAGTGACTGTGATGCAGTTAGCCAGCTCGTCTGAAAATTTTAAAAATGAATTGTATAAGCTGTTTAAGTAAGGAATTAAGTCCGTTAGCACCTCGAGTTCGACTCCGGCAACAGTCTCGGGTACGGGGTGTTACATTCCAATCTAATATAGCTGAAATTTTACTCGAATCAACCCGTATACTCGATTCGGATACAACATGCCCCAAAAAGCTAACCTCGTGTAACTAGAACTCACATTTACTGAACTTCGCGTACAACATTATCACGCAAAATCTGTAGTACAAGCCTCAAGTGTTCGGCATGTTCATTCTCGTCGCGAGAATAAATCAAAATTTCATCTATGAATATGACCACAAACCGATCCAAATACTGTTTGAACACTCGATTCATCAAATCCATAAAAACTGCAGGGGCATTAGTGAGCCCAAACGGCATCAATAAGAACTCGTAGTGTCCATATCTCGTTCTGAAAGCAGTCTTAGGCACATCTGAGTCTCTAACTCTCAACTGATAATAGCCAGATCGTAGATTGATCTTTGAAAACACTAAAGCTCCCTTTAGCTGATCAAATAAATCATTTATTCGCGGCAACAGATATTTATTCTTTATAGTCACCTTGTTTAGGTGTCGATAGTCAATACACATTCTCATAGTTCCGTCTTTCTTTTTCACAAATAACACTGGTGCACCCCAAGGTGAGAAACTCGGGCGTGCAAAACCTCTGTCTGTTAACTCTTGCAACTGAGATTTCAACTCTTTCAACTCGTTTGGTGCCATACGATACGGAGCTATCGATATCGGAGTCGTTCTTGGAACTAACTCTATACCGAACTCAACTTCTCGAACAGGTGGCAATCCCGGTAATTCTTCAGGAAAAACATCCGAATATTCACAAATCACAGGCACAGTCTCAAGCTTCCTCTCTGACATTTTACTATCCAGTACATAAGCAAGATAAGCTTCACAGCCCTTTTTCACATACTTCTGAGCCAACATCGAAGATATCACTGCTGGTAACCCGCTTAGATCAGAAGACTCAACTTGAATTATCTCATCATTCGAACATCATAAGTCAACTGTCTATCGTTTGCAATTCACTACAGCATCGTGCACAGTTATCCAATCCATACCGAGTATGATATCAAACTCGTCGAATGGTAATAACATTAAATTGGTAGGAAAATAGGAATTTCGAATCATCAGGGGACATTTCTTGCATACTCTATCGACTAATACATAACGGCCCAAAGGATTCGACACGCGAATCACAAACTCATTAGACTCAACAGGAAGAGTCTTACTAGATGCCAAAGTTTCACACACATATAAATGAGTCCAACCGGGATCAATCAAAGCAAGCACATTAGTATCATAGAGAGTGAATGTACCAGTAATAACATCAGGGGAGGATGCCTCCTCCCGTGCACGAATGGCATAGGCTCTGGCAAGTGCACGAGCCTCGGATCGAATTGTTGTGTCAGAAGTCCCTCTCTGATTACCACTCCTACCTCCTGCATTTCTAGGTGATCTACCCCTAACTGCTCACCACTCGATCTCACACTCTGCATATTATTTCTCCTAACAGGTTCCGTGCAGTCTCGAACGAAATGGTCTCGTGAACCACATCTATAATAGGCTCTGTTATTAGACTTGCCCCAGCACTCGCCCATATGTCATCTACCATACTGTGGACACTCCGGTTTATCCTGTCGATTGTTGCCAACACTAGCAACTGAAGTAGCTCGAGAATCTACTGAAGGTCGCTCTCGAATAAAAATCCTCGCAGTCATCTTTGATCTGTTACTATCATCTCTGAACTTCTTCGCAACCGAGAAAGAAGTTTTACTCGCCGTTCTCTTATGAAAATCTCCAGCTTCAGATTCAACTTTTCTTTTCTCTTTTTCGAGCTCTTCAACCTTGCAAGCTCGTTCAACAAGTATTATGAACTCTTTTATTTCAAGAATACCCACAAGTAGCTTTAAGTCTTCATTCAATCCTTCTTCAAACCTTTTACACATGGCAACTTCATCAGCAACACACTCCTGTGCATAACGACTAAGTCTCACAAATTCACGTTCATATTCAGATATAGTCATACGACCTTGTTTAAGTTCAAGAAACTCTTTATGCTTTTGATCGATGAATCGTTGACTAATATATTTCTTACAAAACTCTATCTGAAAGAATTCCCACGTAACCCATTCTTTCAGAACAATCGAAATCAGAGTTCTCCACCAATAATAAGCCGAATCTCGTAATAAAGATATAGCACATTTTAGACACTCATCGGGTGTGTAGGATAGCTCATCAAAAACACGGATGGTTATCAAGCCAAAATTCAGCCCTTTCGGCATCATTAGCAGTTGTGGCTCTGAATTCCTCAGCCCCATACTTTCTGATCTTGTCAACAGGGGGTTTACTCAGTCTCAAAGGATCAATAGTCACTGGTATTACAGGTACCGGAGGAGGGTTACTCAAGTTCGGGGGTTGTTGTACAGCCGGGTTTGTTCGAGCATATTGAGCAACCCACTCATTCATCATAGAAAAGAAGGCTTATTTAGCCCCATCATCTTGATTTATCGTAGATGGTTGAGAATCAACAGGCGTTGTCCCTTGCGCGGGAGCAGGCGCTATACTCTCAACGTCGTCCACTATGCCTTGCTCGGGATTAGGTTCTATTTACTAAACGAAAACAAAAGTTTAACCGTCAGAAGTCATCACACTATCATATATTCACATATGGCATGTATAGCTAGACTCACACGCGCTACGTTAGTCCTAGAATAGACTAAACCGTAGCTCTGATACCAATTAAAATGTAACACCCCTATGCCCGTAACCATTTCTAGAGTAGGGTCATGAGGCATTACGAAAACAACTCAACTTTAGAACATTTCACATATATATAAATCAGAAATTGGAATTATAAATTTAATTAATTCAGTCCTAATATAATCGAATGTTCATATCTAACAACCAAAATCCAATAAGCCATATATTATAGTATGCACCTATCTGTAAATATAACTAGTCAATATCTCATAGAATAGCATCATGTAAATATAAATTTTACTATTCATTTGATATAAACCTTACCCTTAGCCGAATCCAATTGAGCATAAGATTCATTCATTCATAATAAGTACTTCAACTAATAAAACATTTGTAAGTCTTATTATTATAGAACTTAATTAACTGAGCTTACCAAGTATAAAAAAATTATTTCACATGAAACTTTAAAAAAAAATAACATTCAAACCATTCTACTAACCTTAAGGAAGCACTTTCAATTTCTAATATGATTTACTAAACATACAAAGGTACTTTGCTTATATAAATATAACATATCATCCATATCATAAATACGCATGCTAGTTAACAAGATTTTAACATTATAAGACCACAAAACTAGATCACGTGCCATTTTCGTATGGCTCATCAAAATGATAATTACATCATTCAAAATAAAAAACTCATCTTTGTCTATCTTATACATGCCACATTTTTAAACTTAAAGCTTCTTTAAAGATACCAAAATGATGACGATAAGTGTGATGACTTCAGTGATAGTCTCGAGCTCACAACTGATGCAGAATCTAAATAAAGATGAACAAACAATTCCAATGAGATAATGTAACACCCCGTACCCGAGACCGTTACCGGAGTCGAACACGAGGTGCTAACCGACTAATTCATTTACTCTCACAGTCCAATTAAAAATTTTCCAGACGACTGGCTAACTGCATCACTGTCACCTTAAAAATCATAACTTGAGTTCCACAACTCGAAAATCAGATTCGTAATTTTTCCATGAAACTAGACTCATATGTCCATCTACATATTGTTTCTTAGAATTTTTGGTCGGGCCAATTAGTACAGTTTATTAGTTAAAGTCTCCCCTATTCCAGGGTTCGACTACACTGACCTTCATGCATTACGAATTGGATATCTCCCTGTACAGGGATTCAATACTGATGCCGTTTGTTTCTATAGAAACTAGACTAAAAAAGGAATCTATACATATATGGCATGACTTCTAAATGTCTCTGGTTAATTTATAATGAATTTCCAAAGTCAGATCAGGGGATCCAGAAACCGTTCTGGCCCTGTCTCACGAAAACTTTAACATCTCATAATATAATGTTCATATGAACATTTCGTTACTTTCCTATGAAAATAGATTCATCAAGGTTCGATTACATAATTTATTCGCTATTTAATTCCATTCCTACTATTTTTAGAGATTTTTCACATCCACGTCACTGCTGCTGCCAGCATTTATTTTTAAGGTAAACTTTACCTATTTCATGATCCTCCATGGATCAACTAGAGTTTGTCATACATATACCAAAAGTGATCATGAATAACCATTCCCATGACTAACCGTTACCAACATTTCCATACCTCTCGATGGACGACATACAAAATGATTACAATGCTATGATCAAAGTATACTTAAAGCCATTTTCGCATGGCTTATATACATTAACCAAAATATCCTCCCGCTACTAGTCTATTCTATACATGCCATAAGATAATCCAAAACATAGCAGTACCAAACAGTGGATGGTGATAGTGTGACTAGTTGCTGACCATCCCCGAGCCTGTAGCTTCCAAATGAGATCTATAAAATAGAGGAAACAAAGTAAACGGAGTAAGCATTACAATGCTTAGTAAGTTTTAAGCAGTGTCAACAGATAACAACCAAATTATAACATAGTTGTTCGTATTTTTATTTCACTCTTCTTTCGGGCATACCATCCCTTTACCGAATATGCACATCTCAACATATACGATGAGGCAAATAAACTTTCACATAAAAGTGAGCTCATGTGACATAGATATATTGTATGATTTCACATAACCTCTCACACCGATCCGATGTCACATACTCATAGGAATAGTCTCATGGATTGCTCTCGTATGCATCACATAACTACCTTATGATTTAGTTCAAATCAAGCTCACATATAAACTTGGAGTACATACCGCTTAACCTTTCGCACTTGAATATATATTTATAAGCAATTCTTATTACGAAGTCTTATAGCTTTAACCTCTACTCGGATTATCGGCGAGACCTTTAGCTCGCATTTAAATCTCCACACGAAGTCATCGGGTCTTACCGGACATACTCTCCACACGTAGTCATCGGGTCATTAGAGCTCGGATATAGTACGAGCATGAAGCCTACGGTCATTAATCGGTGATAATATTCTCGCATAAAGCCTGCGGGATTTTAACCCGGATATAGTACTAACACAATTGCCCTTCGGGACTTATCACATTTATACACTTCCACATCCATCACGTCGGCCACTGGGCCTTATCACATATATACACACTTTCACATTCATCACGTCGGCCATTAGGCCTTATCCCATATATACACACTTTCACATTCATCACATCGGCCATTAGGCCTTATCACATATATACACACTTTCACATTCATCACATCGGCCATTAGGCCTTATCACATATATATATCTCATACATATTTCATATTTTTCTTGTACATCAATTTCAGCAATAGCTTATAAGCAACTCAAATAGTTTCATCAAAGTTTACAACAAAATCACATATTCACTACATGCAGTTTTCCTGAGCAACAGTCACTAAATTGTTTATAACTGGAGCTACAAAACTCAAAATCAATTGCCGTTAATTTTCCCCGAATGTAGACTCACGTATCTTTCATCTATAAAATTTTCAGAATTTTAGGTGTGGCCAATCAATACCAGATTTTTCTTAAAGTTTCCCCTGTTTCACTGTTTGACTAATCTGACCACTCTTCACTACAAATCAAATTTCTCATTGTACAGAATTCAAAATGTGTTCTATTTGATTTCATTTAAAACTAGACTCATTAAGGAGTCTAAGCATATAAATCTTATCTTATAACCATTTTTGTACAAATTATAATGATTTTCCAAAAACAGAACAGGGGATTTCGGAGTCATTCTGACACTGTCCCACACAACTTTAAATATCTCTTTATAGGAAATTTCTTTGCTTCCACGGTCTCTTTTATAAGAAACTAGACCAACTAAGCTTTGATTACATATTTTATTCAGCCTATAATTCCACACCAACAATTTATAGTGATTTTCTAAAATCACATTACTGCTGCTGTCCAAGCAAATTATCACAATTTGCTCTTAAATTTCCAAGTCCAAACACTTATGAACTTACCATTTGGGTTTAAGACATATCATGGCCACATCATATCTTATTAAATCAACTCATTATGTCCTATTATGATTGAATTTACTCAACGATTAATCGCTTAAAACTTACCTCGAAGTGGTTGACGACTAGATATCCACGGCTATTCGTTTACTTTCTCTTTTCCCTTATCCGACTTTGATCCTCTAGGCTCTTGAGCTAAATCAAACAATTTACTTTCCAATCAAACACAATCACACGGCATCCATATACATTTTAGAACCATTCTTAACATATTTACTACTCAAGCATGTAACTTAACAACTTAACCATTAGTTGCGAACCACAAACAAAACATATTCATACGTCAATATCTCAAACCTTACCATAACAACCAATATGCAAGATATCACATATACATAACTTAGCTTATGAGAACATATGTATTACATCATAAACACATCTTTTACCAATTACCTCACTTAAGCCAAATTTTTATAATCAACCACAAAGAAAAATATACCACAAATCACACTTCCAAAATGAGCTACCTCCATGGCCGATTATACTTCATCATTAACATATCTCATTTTCGAATCATATAATCAACATTTGTTCAAGACATCAAACCTCTTTAATTTCGGCTATTACTAATATAAACATTCACAAATCATATTCTTAGGAAGACCGATTTCTTTCCATAACACATTCATCATCAATACATAGATGAAACAATCAAAATCCCTTCCTTTATACCCTAGCCGAATGCTCCAATCATCCATCAAAATTACAAATTTTAGCATGGGCTAAGTAAGAACCATGATTATTTACCTAAAACAAGTTAAAAATTTCACCATTTGACATAATATACTAACCTTCTTAATGACTCAAGTGACCAAAAATTCTTCCCCTCCTTTGTTTCTTCTATTCGGCCATGTTGAACAACCAAGAAAGAATTTTGTTTCTCCTCCCCTTTCTCTAGTCACGGCTATGGGGGGGAAATTGACATGCAAGTCCTCCCTTTTGACTACATGCACTATTAGATCCTTGTAGATTAGCCTATCACATTTCAAAAGTGTCACACAAGTCCTTTTGACTAAATTCACATGCAATTTACTAAATCGAAGCTTAAAATTTTCGCACATTCATATTCACATATTTTAGACCATAAATATCACATCCAAATAATTTGGTGACTCGGTTTAGCGGTCCCGAAACCGCTTTCCGACTAGGGTCACTTTAGGGCTGTCACAGATAATACTCAGTAAGTCATAAGCAATTTAATAAATAAATCACAACAGAACTCCATTTAAGTCTAATTTTCTACCTTATTCATTCATGATACCGTATAACCACATACTATTATTTCTTCTTCCAAGACATTATACAATAACCTTTAGAAATAGACACATACATATAAATTCCATACACATTTCATTTTTTTTTCTTTGTTCTTATAAAAGCTTAATTACCTATGATGGTAATCAGTGTTCTATTTCACACCCTACCACGATCATATTCCCTTAATCATTTCGCAAACATAGTGCCCCACAACTGATCTTGCACACATAGTGCATATATTTATTCGCACACATAGTACTAGTTTTTCCATATGCACACATAGTGCTGCCCCATTCGCACACATAGTGCCTTTTTCATTCATGCATATACGTACACATAGTACAACAAAAATAAAAAATAAAAAATAGCACATCAATTCAATGCCATCGGCTCAATAATACATTATCTATTCGACATTTCTCCACATACAGAATTTACATTTCATGAGCTATGTGTACTCTTGGAATACATAGTAATCTAAGTCTTAATTGCTTAGAACTTACATTATTGTCGAACAAACAGCTCTGATCGACTGCTCAACAACCTTCGCTTTCCCCTTATCCGAACTTGGCTCTCTTTGATCTTGAGCTTAATTAAACAAATAAACTAATTCAATCATCTTATCAATTCATCATAACCCAAATTCTATTAATTTCAAACACATATATCATATGGCACTTTCATCATTGATGAATTAAACACATAACATGATTGACTGCACATAGTTCTTAAATTCGACCAGCTTGTCATAACATTTTTATATTAACATCATACCAAACCTAAATTGGACATTCATTTAATTATAGTCAAGCAAATTAAATTTCTCTTCCCACTATCACATACACGGCAACTCAATTCCTTTCATGTTAAATGCATTTAACTAAACCATGTCTTAATATAAAGTGCATTCGGCAATAACACAAACCAACTTACCTAAATATTCTATCTCCCATACCTTAATTGAATAGAGTATTTCAATCCTCCCAATTCAATCCAAGAGCTTAAAATTTACCTAATTGAGTTTGTCCATGTCTATCTTATTATTCAACTAAAACAATAATTAAATTCATCTCAAATCCTCCATGACCGAATGTGTATATATATATAACTCAATAACCAACAAATTATTAACCTCCCAATTCAAGTCCACATTCAGCATCCATAAAAAAAAACACTTACTAACAATTAAATTATTAATTTCCAAAATTAAGCATAATTTCACCTTACTCCATAATAGCCGATTGAGATTTTTATCCATATTAACCATTCATAGAAACTTTTACTTAGTTCATATTCACCTATAACCATTTCTAATCATATAACTTCAAAACATCAACAATTTAACATATAGGAAACATAACTGAATGCTTCATGCATCACAAATTCAAAAATTAACACATGGGTCATGCTAAGAGCTTCAAAACTAGCTCAATTCCACAAAAATCCAAAAGAATCACATGAAATCATACCTTAATCTATACATTCACCATAGTCGAATGCCTTAGCTTCATTTTCTTTTCTTTTCTTTATGGTTTCGGCAAAATGGAAGAAAGGATGGGTGGAACTTTGTTTTTATCACCATTTTCTATTATAAATTCATTATTTCACAATATAAAACCATTATAATATAATGCTTATTTCTTTATTTAACATATAATTTCCACCAACTAAAATAAAGATATGAAAACACATGATTGCATGCATGTGTTGACCGATCATTTACATTCAAAATGGTCCATTTGACATGCAAGTCCCTCATAATACTAAACCATATAATATTTGGCCACTGCACATTTGCCTATCACATTTTCAAGGTTTCTCAAACAAGTCCTTTTTAACTAATTCCACATCCAAATGACAGAAATCAAAACACGATATTTTCACACATGAAATTTCACATATAATAAACATAGAATATAATATTCAATTATTTTCATGACTCGGTTTGGTGGTCCCGAAACCACTTTCTGACTAGGGTTAAAATAGAGCTGTCACAAATAAGTATCCCCTGCCTCAAATTGATAATTTGTTTGATCAGTTGAAAGGAGCTGCTGTGTTTTCGAAAATAGATTTGAGATCAGGCTATTATCAGCTATGAGTTAAAGACACAGATATTTCAAAGACTGCTTTCAGAATGAGTACCAGCCACACAAATTTTTAGTCATGCCTTTCGGGTTGACTAATGCTCCTGCTATCTTTATGGATTTGATGAATAGAATTTTCAGACTGTATTTAGATCAATTTGTTGTGATATTCATTGATGATATATTTATTTATTCACGTGATGAATTTGAGCATGTGAAACATCTGATAATAGTGCTACAAACTCTACGAGATAAACAGTTGCATGCAAAATTCAGTAAATGTGAATTCTGGTCACAAGAAGTTGGTTTCTTGGGTCATATTGTATCAGCCTCTGGTATCCAAGTTATCCGAGTAAAATTTTAGCTATTTTGGATTGGAAACTTCCGAGGAAAGTATCTGAAGTTCGTAGTTTTATGGGACTTGCTGGTTACTATAAAAGATTCGTAATAGATTTCTCGATAATTGCGACTCCATTAACAAACTGCTCCAGAAAGATGCCAAGCTTGAGTGGTCTGAAAAGTGTCAGAATAGCTTTGATAAGTTGAAAGCTTTATTGACTGAAGCTCTGATTTAAGTACAACCTAAATCGGGTAAAGAATTTGTGATTTGTAGTGATGCTTCATTAATTGGTTTTGGATGTATTCTAATGTAAGAAGGAAAAGTTGTTGCTTATGCTTCGAGACAGTTGAAGCCGCATGAAAAGAACTATCCGACTCACGACCTTGAGTTAGCTGCTATTGTGTTTGCCTTGAAGATCTAGCGTCACTATCTGTTTGGTGAGAAATGTCACATGTTTTCTAATCATAAAAGTCTGAAGTATTTAATGAGGCAAAAAGATTTGAATCTGCGACAGAGAAGATGGTTAGAACTGCTAAAAGACTACGAACTTGTAATTGATTGTCACTTGGGAAAAGCAAATGTTGTTGCTGATGCTTTGAGTCAAAAATTTTTATTTGCTTTGCATGTAATAAATGCTCATTTAGTTCTATCTGATTATGGTTCAGTTTTAGCTGAATTAAAAGCAAGACCTTTTTTCTACAATAGATTATCGAAGCTCAGAAGGTTGATAATGAATTAATAGCAAAACAAGCTCAGTGTAATTCCGATTCAGATTCTTAATTCTAAATAGATGTTGATGACTGTCTGAGATTCCAAAATAGACTTTGTGTTCCAAGAAATTCAGAGTTAATTTAGACTATTTTGGAATGAAGCTCACAGTAGTAGATTTTCTGTACATTCGGGAAGTACGAAAAAGTATAATGATTTGGAACAACTATACTTGTGACATCCCTAAATTGACCCTAGTCGGAAAGTGGTTTTGGGACCACTAAACCGAGTCATAATAATAATTAACCATCATAATTGATGCTCATTATATGTATATATGCATGTGTGAAAATTTCATGTTTGGATTTTGTTAATTGTAAGTGAATTTTTATCAAATAGGACTTATGTGAGAAAATTTAGAAATGTGCTAGGCAAATGTAAGGTGGCCTATTAATACATGTGGGAAAGTGTTGTCCTTGCATGTCAAATTAGCCAAAATGAAGCATGATGGCCGGCCATGCTATGGGTGGAAACATGTCTCCAACATGTTAGACTAGTGATGCATGTAGGAAACAATAAAATAAGAAAGTTAGCATTAAAGAAATGGAAAAAGAAAATGATGATAACAAAAAAAAAAGAGTGTGGATGCTTTCCCCCCCTTGCAGTACATGAGAGAAACAAAAGCAAAGAAAGAAAGAAAAAAAAAAGGTGTTCATTCTCTCATTTTCTCCTTGCTTGGCGAATATACTAAGAAGAAAGGGGGGAAAAAGCTTGAGAAAATCAGCCATGGGAGCTTACTAGACTAAGGTGTTTTGATACAAGAAGGTATGTTTTATGCCACTCTTGAAAATGCATGTATGATTTGGAGGATTGGTTCAAAATTTTCCTTGAATCTCAAATCGAAACTAAGTTGTTAGGTGAGTTAAAATTGACCATGCATGTTGTTTTCCTTGGTGAGTGTTTTGATGTTGTTGTGATGAAAGCATGGAAATGAGTAAGTTCGAATGTTTAACAAAAGGAAATTTTGTGCCATTGAGTTCTTGTTGTTATGTGTGTGTGCATGAGTATTCGGCCATGCTATAGAATTTATGTTGCAACATGATTAATGCTTAATGAGATGTATAATAGTACTTGTGAATGAGCTTGAGAGTATTTAAACAATTAGACATGAAAAGGGTGGTAATGAGGCTGAAAAATTGTTGGATGGTTAATTGGGTAAGGAATGAAGCATTCGCCATATGGGGTACAAATGGGCATAGGTGTTAAATACCTTGTATTGGAAACTTTGATAAATAAGTAGCAATAAATTAAGATGAGATTGAGTAAATTTTCAGCTTAGTTGTGTTAAGTATTCGGCAATAACCATAATAATGCATGTGAATGCCGTATGTTTGTGTTTGATGGAGAGGTAAATTGTTTGATTTAGCTCAAGAGCAAAGGGAACTAGATTGGACAAAGGAAAGGAGAAAGCAAGCGAGTAGCCGATTTGGAACCGTTCTACCCCAAACAAGGTAAGTCATTAAGCACGTATTTGATATTGCTTAAATGATTGTAAAATTTATGCAATTGTGTTTAATGGGATGATATATATATATATGAATGAAAATGTATGTGTATGGAGTGATGACATTTGTTGAATGTAAAAGAAATAGTGAAATGTGTAGAAAGTTTGCTTTCGGCACTAAGTGTCTGAACAATACGTGTGTACGGTGACGAGATCGGCACTAAGTGTGCGTGCTGGAAATATATGGCACTAAGTGTGCGTGCTGGAAATATATGGCACTAAGTGTGCAAGCTGGAAAAATACGGCACTGGGTGTGCGAGCTCGGAGGGTATGGCACTGTGTGTGCGGGCTTAAATTACGTGGCACTAAGTGTGCGAAATCGAGTAGTAAGCACTGTGTGCGTACTTTAAATATATGGAGGGTGTGTCTCCATTGAATTGAGTATGGACAGCGGATCGGGTAAGTACCTCGAGCTCATGACGAATAGAGAATACGTTCATGCTTGGGGTTGAAATTGGTAAGCCTTAAATCTATGTGATGATTGAAATTGTATGGTTGTGCTGGAAAATGAGTTAATGTGTAAAAATGCTTGATTATCTTGTTGTGTAGAATATGAAATGTGGATGTATGAATTGGTGCGAGATTGGACCGAAAGGTCCGAGGTATTATGGTATAGATTCGATATGGACGAGTACCTAGCCTCATTTGTTGTACATGTAGTAGTAACTTTATCGGTGGATTGATGAATGCTTATGACTTACTGAGTTGTAAACTCACTCGGTGTTTTCTTGTCACCCATTTTAGGTCTCTCGGACTCGTATTGTTTGCGTGATCGGGACCGTCGTTGAAGTCATCACACCGGCTGAAATCTTGTGGTATTGTTTTTGTTGTTGAAGAACATTTGGCATGTATAGGCTATTATATTTTGTCGAATTGTGGGTTGTAAACTTTAAGCCATGTGAAAATGGCCTATGTGGTCGTCGAGTGGGATGCTAGAACCTATAGCCACGAGTCTTAGAAACTCAAATTTTGATAAGGTGGCCATAATTTGTGTCATGCATGATGGATGATTAAGGCCAAGGAAAAATTCATGAAATTGGCATAGTCTACTGCAGTAACTGTTGCGGACAGCAGCAGTGAGATGAGATTGAAAAATCACTAAAAATAGTAGAAGTAGAATTAAATAGTGAGTAAATTATGGAACTGAACCTTGATGAATCTATTTTATATGGACGAAACGAAACGACTATATGAGCAGTATACTGAGAAATATTAAGGTTCTCGTGAGACAGGGCCAGAACGGTTTCTGGGTCCCCTGTCGCGACTTTGAAAATTTACCATAAATTATCCAGAAAGAATTAGGAGTCATGCCTTATATGTACAGATTCCATTTTGAGTCTAGTTTCATTAGAAACAAACGGTACCAGTATTAAAGCCTTGTACAGAGAGATATTCAAGTTGTAACGTGCGAAGGTCAGAGCAGTCGGTCCCTGTAACATGTTTGACTTTAACTAATAAACTGTACCAATTGGCCCAACCAAAAATTCTAAAAATAAATCCATGGATGGGTATATGAGTCTAAATTCAGGGAAAATTTACGAAACCAGTTTCCGAGTTTTGAAACTCGAGATATGATTTTTAAGGCGACGGTGACGCAGTTTTCCAGCCTGACTGGTAATGTCAAATTGGTTGGTATCTTGAGAGGGTTTGGCCGTTAACCCCTCGTGTCCGACACCGGCGTCGGTCACGAGTTAGGGGTGTTACAATACTGGTGGCCTGGAATGAAAAGAGATATTTTTTATTTTATTTCGAGATGTTTAATCTGTCAGCAAGTTAAAGCTGAGCATCAGTTGCCATCTGGTTTGTTACAATCGATTATGATTCCTAAGTGGAAGTGGGATCGAGTAACCATGGATTTTGTTTTGGGTTTGCCTCTGTGTCCGAGAAAGAAAGACGCAATTTTGGTTGTAGTTGATCATTTGATGAAATCAGCACATTTTATTCCGATTCGATTGGATTACTCACTCGATAAATTAGCTAAGTTATAGATTTTCGATATAGTGAGATTGCATGGTGTGCTATTTTCTATAATGTCAGACAGAGATCTGAGATTCACATCACGACTTTGGAAAAAGTTGCAAGATGCTCTGTGTAACACCCCGTACCCGAGCCCGTTACCGGAGTCGAACACAAGGTGCACACAAACTCAGCTAAATTGTTTTCACAGTCCATAAAAATTTTCCAGACTAGCTGGTTACTGAGTCACTGTCGCTTCAAAAATCATATCTTGAGTTTTAAAGATCAAAAATCAGTTTTGTAATTTTTCCCTGAAACTAGACTCATAAATCCATCAACATATTTTTTTCTAGAATTTTTGGTCGGGCCAATTAGTACAGTTTATTAGTTAAAGTCTCCCTTGTTGCAGGGATCGACTACACTGACCTTCGTGCGTTACGAATTGGATATCTCCCTGTACAGGGCTTCAATGCTTATGCAGTTTATTTCTATAGAAACTAGACTCAGAGAGGAATCTATACATATATGGCATGACTCCTAATTATCTCTGGTTAATTTACAATGAATTTCTAAAGTCGGAACAGGGGATCCAGAAACCGTTCTGGCCCTGTTTCACGAGAACTTTAATATTTCTTAACATATAATTCATATGACCGTTTCGTTTCTTCCATATGAAAGTAGATTCATCAAGGTTCATTTACATAATTTATTCACTATTTAATTCCATTTCTACAATTTTTAGTGATTTTCAAATCCACACCACTGCTGCTATCAGCATCTGTTTTCAGGTAAACCTTACCTATTTCGTGGTTTCTATGGACCAACTAAAGTTTTGTCATACATAGGTCCACATATAATCATTTTAGCCATTCCAATGGCTGATCATTTGCTCACACTTCCATTCAGTCCGTAGTAACATCATAAAACCATACATATATACATAAGCACAAATGGTCTAATGCCATACTCCACTTTTACGAGCCATTTTCGCATGGTCGTACACACATACATCACAAAAGTACTTAAACGCAACAAAAGGGTAGTCCTATACATGCCATTTCAAAATCCAACCAAAATATATACCGAAAGGGACTTTGATAGTGTGGGAGACTTGACTTCCAGAAATCCCGAGTCCGATAGCTGACGAGCCAAAATCTATAGACCGAGAAAGCAGAGAAAGCGGAGTAAGCAATTTATGCTTAGTAAGTTAGAGCAAGGATTCCAGCACAACAAAAGCATAACATTCATATAGCTAACGGATAATTTCATATGCACAAATTCTCAATATCATACTTATTTCACATTCCAACCCCTATATTCATACATAAGGGTTCATCTTAGCCAAATGCCGAAAGCTCATTTCTCGATTGAGCGAATATTATTCAAGGAATCAACTATTCCAAAGCACATACGAACATACCTCGTTGCTGGAATTTTCAAGCGTATTAGCTGAAATTTTACAGCAGGTTCATTCATTCTTGAATCACGTATCTTGAGTTTAACCGGATATGGCTACACATTCAAATGCCTTGGGACATAGCCCGATTCTGATAACTTCGCACGAATGCCTTGGGACTCAACCCGGATTTAGTAGCTTGCTCGAAAGCCTTGGATCTTAGTCCGGATTTAGTAACTTCGCACGTATGCCGTCGGATCTTAGTCCGGATTTAGTCACTTAGCACAAAGCCTTGGGACTTAGCCGGATATCATTCGAATAACCATGTACATTTATCAATAAACCATAACACATTCACATTTCATTTTCATTAGCAAAATTCAGACACAAGTCACTTATCACATTTGTAATTTCGGCTCAATAGCCACACACAAAGAGCATGATTTTAATTTGCTTTAAACATGATCTAATCAATTCAAATTTAAGCTCTATTGCTCAAGAACTTACCTCGGACGTGGTCGAACGATTTCGACGGCTATTCCACGACTTTTCCTTCCCTATCGGATTTAGCTCCCTTTGCTCTTGAGCTTAATTTAACAAATAAATTGGTTTTATCATGTGAGCATCGAAGAGAATTCAAGATACTTAGCCAATATATATACTCATTAGGCATCAAAGTCGCATATGTACGAAATCATGAATCGAACTCAACACATTAGTTAATATTCCTCTTAGCGAATTTTCTAAGCCAAGAATAGGCATCAATATGCTTGCCTCTAACCGAATGCATGCACACCAATTTCCCCTCATGTGGCCGAATATACATGTCCAATTTGAGGCCAATTATACACTTAATACCACACAAAACAGCATACATTTTACTACTAACGCATTACATATCGTAACTCATTGCACATCTCTCATTTACTTCATAATCGAGACATCATCACAAGCAAATATACACCTTGAAATAGCATATATGTCATACCAATACATCGTAATGCGAACATATATACATATATATATGCTAGAGCCAATTCTCAAGTGGCTTATATCCAAATATATACACATATCCAAAGCTTAAATCTTACTTACCATGCAACATGCATGAATCATACTTATGGATATAACATGGCGAATACCACAACACCATACCATTTCAATTTGGTCATGGTAAAACAAAGAACTTAGTATCTCATTCAAAAAATGCTAAAAGAAAATCTAAGAATCCTCAATCCTCCATCACATGTATCATTATCAAGCTTGATATTTAGCATGCAATGGCATTAACACCATATTCACTTTGGCGAATTTCATTCCCATGACATAACAAAGATTTGAACCATGGGCTAACAAGAACATCAAGCTAGCAACTAAAACATGCATGAATCTCATGGCACAACCTCAAACATACCTTAATCTTGATGCAAGTATAGCCAACCTCTTCCTAATCCTCTTCCAAACCAAGTATGAAGCAAAACTCCTCCTTATCCTTAGTATTTTCGGCCAAAAGAGAGTGAAAATGGATGAACAAAATTTTTGTTTTCTTTCCTACCTACACGGCAATGGGGAGGAGAAGCCTTCACACACACACATTTTTTTTATTCCATACTCCTTATTTTATTTATTCCAACATAACCCACTTACCAAACATGTTTCATGACATGATTTTTGCCCATAATTCCTTGTCATGGCCGGCCACTAGCTATTGGGGGGGGGAATTTGACATGCAAGTCCATTGTTTTGCATGCATGCTTTAATTAGTCATCACACATTTCCCCATCATACTTTCAAAGTTTACTACTAGGTCCTTTCTAGTGAAATTCATATTTATAACTCTAAATCAAAGCATAAAAAATGTCACACATGGGTTAACACACATTATAGGCAATAAAATAAATATTAAATTATTTTTATGCCTCGGTTTTGTGGTCCCGAAACCACATTTCGACTAGGTTCGTTTTAAGGCTGTCACACTCTGGGTACTAAATTGCACTTTAGCACTGCTTTTCATCTGCAAACGGACGGTCAATCTGAGCTGATTATTCAGATACATGAGGATATGTTGAGATGTTGCATTCTTGAGTTTGAAGGTACGTGGGAACAATATCTACCTTTGATTGAATTTGCTTAAACAACAGTTTTCAATCGAGCATTAAAATGGCACTGTACGAAGCTTTATTTGGTCCCAAATGCCGTACACCTTTGTATTGGACAGAGATCAGTGAAAAAAATTCATGGGGTTGATTTGATAAAAGACACCGAATAGAAAGTGAAAGTGATCCGAGATAGTTTGAAAGCAGCTTCTGATCGTCAGAAATCATATGCAGATTTGAAAAGAAAAGACATTGAGTTTGAGATCGTCGAAAAAGTGTTTCTGAAAGTGTCTCTATGGAAGAAAGTACTTCGGTTTAGTAGAAAAGGCAAGTTGAGTCTGAGGTTGATCGGGCCGTATGAGATTATCGAGCATATTGGGCCAGTAGCATATAGATTGTTGTTACCACTAGAGTTAGAAAATATTCACAATGTGTTTCATGTATTGACGCTTCAGCGATATAGATCTGATCTATCGGATGTAATTTCACCATCTAAGATAGAAATTCAGCCTGATATGACTTAAGAAGAAAAGCCGATTTGTATTTTAGCTCGTGAGGTTAAAGAGTTGCGAAATAAGAAAATTCATTTAGTAAAAGTATTGTGGCATTGTCATGGCATTGAAGAGGCTACGTAGGAGCCTGAGAATTCTATAAGGCAGCAATATCCGGCTATGTTTAACGGTAAGATTTTCAGGGATGGAAATCCCTAAGGAGGGAGAATTGTAATAGTTCGATTTTGACCCTAGTCAGAATAGTAGTTTCGGGACCACATATACGAGTCAGAAAAATATTTTAATATTATTTTTTGTGTTTACAGTAAGTGATCAAGCATGTGTGGAAGTTTCATATGAAAATTTGATCGTTTGTGTGCTCAAATTGATAAAAAGACTTAATTGCAGAAAATGCAAAACTGGCCTTGTAACGTCCCGTACCCGAGAACGTCGCCGGAGTCGAACACGAGGTGTTAACAGACTTAATTCATTTCTTAAACAGCTCAAACAATTTATTTTTAAAATTTTCAGTCAAGCTAGTAATCTGCGTCACAATCGCTTAAAAATTCATATCTCAAGTTCCAAAACTTGAAATCCAATTCTGTAAATTTCCCTAAAACTAGACTCATATATATATTTACTAATTTTTTTATAGAATTTTTGGTCTAGCAAATTAGTACATTTTATTAGTTAAAGTCTCCCCTGTTTCAAGGTTCGACTGCTCTGACCTCTGTGTATTACGAATCAGATATCTCCTTGTACAGAGTTTTAATGACTATGCCATTTGTTTCTAATAAAACTAGACTCAATAAGGAATCTGTACATATAAATCATGACTTATAATTATCTTTGAATAATTTATGGTGAATTTCCAAAGTCAGAACAGGGGATCCAGAAATCACTCTGGACCTATTTCACAAAAATTTAAACATCTCATAAAATATAACTCATATACCTGTTTTGTTCCGTCCATATGAAAATAGACTCATAAGTATTCAATTACATATTTTATTCATCATCTAATTGTATCTCTACTATTTTTAATGATTTTTCAAACTCACATCATTGTTGCTGTCTGAATCTATTTTATGGTAAATTTTACCTATTTCATGGTTTCCATGGATTAGCTAGCAATTTAGCATACATAACACCAAATATGATCATGATTAGCCATTCCAATGGCTAATCATTACCAAGCATTTCCATATCACTCAATAACTATATCATAAGACCATATATACAAAATGATTATAATGCTATACATGCCATACTCAAAATATACAAGCCATTATGCCAAGATGGTATACGAATAGTGTGAGTGTGCCTCCGATCGTTCCCGATTTCCGAGCTGGCTTGTCAACACTACAAGGAATGAAAAGGAGGGAGTAAGCATAAATGCTTAGTAAGCTCACATGCAAATAGCAAGAAACACAACTATATACGCAAACATAAAACATCATTTGCATAATCATCACCGAGACATTCATATTACATTTTCATTTATCATCTTACCATATTGTTGTTATATCGATTTTTCAACCCAAGGGTTAAGTACATACCTGTTCAAAGTATTCATTTTACAACACTTACCAATACGTCCCTTTCATCTCGAGTATTCCTCCATTTGAGTAGAATTTTACCCGTTGAACACATCGGAATATAATTCGGATACATGGAAAGTTTGCACATAAGTGCCACATATGTAGCCAAGCTACCATGTAACCCGCCCATAAGTGAACTCGGACTCAACTCAACGAGCTCGGGCATTCGCATCCATAAGTGAACTCGGACTCAACTCAACGAGCTTGGAAGCCTAGTTACATCTCTCGAACTCGGACTCAACTCAACGAGTTCGGACATTCGCATCCATAAGTGAACTCGGACTCAACTCAACGAGTTCAGATGCTCAAATATCCTAGTGACATGTCACTTGTATCCTAATCCATTCCTAAGGTTCAACGGGACCTTTTTCCCAATCATGTGTCTCAACCATCTTCTACGGAATGCCGAATTCTGATACTCGGTAGTATTTCATATTTTCCAAGTATATCACATAATTTGACATATTAACAAACAATTATCACAGTATAATATTTCATAATAATTATCATATGATTTAAATAACATTAAGACATTTAAAATAATAACTATGTTACCAACATTTACATATGAACTTACCTCATATGCGAAAATGGCTATTTTTACCATTTCGTCCACAACTTGGGATTTTCCCCATTTTAGCCCGAATTTTAGTTTTCCTTGCTCTATCATTTAAAATATAGTCTAATTAGGACTCACATTATTCAAATTGAGCCAAAATCATATTTTGGAAAAATTACAATTTTGCCCTTAAACTTTTGAATATTTACACTTTTGCCCCAAAGCTCGTAAATTAAACTTCAGCCTATTTTCTTATGTATTATGACATGCTGATCATTTTTCCCTTCTATGGTAACATCAAATTCTCACTCTAACATGTACTTATGACTATTAGGTATTTTTACCGATTAAGCCCTTTTGCTCGTTTTCACTTAAAACCGAGTAGTACAAGTTGTCTAACATAATTTAAAACCTCATATTCTATCATAAAACACCAAAATACACAAATTTAACCTACGGGTATTTTTCCAAATATGAACCCTAGGTTGAATTATTGCTAGCATAAGCTTAATCGAGCTACCGGGACTCCAAAAACGTAAAAATCATTAAAAACGAGGCTAGAACGGACTTACAATCGAGATTGGAAGCTTGAAAAACCCTATCCATGGTTTCTCCTTGCTATATTCGGTGATGGGGTTGAAGATGAGCAAAATTGGCTTTTAATTTTGTATTTTAATTCATTTTACCCCTAAATGACCAAAATGCCCTTACTACTAAACTTTCTAAAAATTCCATCCATGTCAAATTTTTGTCCATAGACTTAGAAATTGGTAAAATTGCTATTTAAGACCTCCTAATTAACATTTCAAAACAATTTCATACTAGAAACTTCTAGAATGCAAGTTTTACAAATTATTCGATTTAGTCCCTAATTTCAATTTAAGCACATTATGCATAAAATTTCTTCACGAAATTTTCACACAATCATTCAATCATATCACAGACCTCAAAATAATCATAAAATAATTATTTCTATCTCAGATTTTGTGGTCACGAAATCGCTATTTCGACTAGGCCCAAAATCAGGATATTACAGGCCTTCTATTTGATTAAGTGCCGAATTGATTTGTCTTATTAAATGTGAGGTCCTTAAGATGCAATTAGACCTTTTGATTTATGAATGGACAATGTTGGACATTACTTAGTGGATTTTAAATGAAATGAAAAAGGTTATATTAGTAAATTATGTATTAATGTTATTATAATTAAAATCAAAGTTAAATTTTAGCTTATTTTCTTTCTTGTTGGCTGATTATATCAAAAGAAAAAGAAAGAACATATCAAGGTAGGGTTCGGCACTAATCTTGGCTAATTGAGGTATGATTTTTGATTGGTTTTTTATACTTTCTACGTTTCTATAATCGTTGCTTCATATACTATCGAACCCATGCCTCAAATTTTAATTTTGGTGATGATTTTGAAATGTGCCATTGATGAAACTATGAGTTTTGTGATGTTAGTTGATAAATTATTGAAGCTTGATGTTAGGTTTAAATTTTTTATTTTTGGATTTTTGATGAAATTGAGTAATTTGGGCTAAATTGTGAAAATATTATTTTGAGGGACTAAAATGTGAAATAGATGAAATGTGTGGACTAGTATGAGTACTAGGAGAATTCAACTAAGCTTGTGTATATGCAAATTATGTGTATTTTGTGATTTTGTGAAATAGGGACTAAAGTTTCGAATGTGAAAATGTGAGGGCCAGTTTGCAAAATGCCCTAATTGTGTGTATATGGATTGTTTTAAATGATATGGTGAATAAAAGGGTTAATTTTGAATACATATAGATCTAGAAAAGAGGAATTCGGATTTAGACCGAGGGAAGTCGAAGAGTGTAGAATAAACGTTCAAGTCGACAACTTCGAGTACGAGGTAAGTTCGTACGTAATAAATGATGTTAAAGATATGTTTTAATCCGATGGTAATGCATAAATTGTATAGATATTTGATTACGTTCTGAGCATAATGATATTCGTTTATGCTTGGCACTAAGTGTGCAGTTTAATATAGCTTTGGCTACAAATGGCACTAAGTGCTCGAGTTGGCATAGCTTCGGCTATATAAGGCACTAAGTGTGCGATACCGACTTAGTTTCGATTAATTGAGATAACACTAAGTGTGCAGAAATCATTCTAGTGTTGGCTAATCTTTAAGCACTAAGTGTGAGAATGTTTAAAGCAATGGCGATCTTTGGTAAGTGTTAAAGTATTTGAACAAGAGGTGAGGTTGAAATTGAATGAATATGAATATGTTCAGGTAAGTATGATACCTATGTGGTAGATGACATTATGTTTATAAAGCTCATTGAATTGGTAAAAACTCATGGACTGAGTTGGTATAGATTGGATATATGAATTGAGAAATTATAAATACTTAAGTGTTGATGATTTATGTTTTATATACTGTTGATGTTTTTAATACGAGCTTACTAAGCTTTTGAAAGCATACTTTGTGTGTATGTTTGAATTGTTTTATAGATATCGAAGCTACCACAAGCTCGGGGACCATTAAGGATCATCACCATACTATCGAACTCATTTTCGTACTTTTGAAAATGTAAATATTTTTAAGTATGGCATGTATGGGCTAGAATGTCTATGTATTTAAGCTTTGATATGTATATATGTTATGCCATGAGAGCTGGCTAGCAAATGAAATGTTTTGTGCTTAGTTTTGGTGAATGGTTTGTGATGCCAAATTATGTATGCTTGTAATGGTTATATAGCCTTATATGTGGTGGTCATTTTGAAATAAGCCAAGTTGAAGAAATGGTAAGTTTAAGCATGAGTTAGAAGGTGCTATAAGTGAGCTATGAAATGAGCATTTTGGCATGTTGTTGTAATAAGAATTTTAATGTGTTTTGGTATAGATTTGACTAGGTCATTGAATGGTGATGATTTAGTTATAATGAATCATGTGTTGAGCATGGAATTGGCTGAAAATTTTAGTATAAATGCTGTTTAATATTGCTTGTAAGAATGACCCAAAAAGGGGTGGCAAGATGGCTTAAACCAAGCTTGCATTGTGCCACATGGTCAGGGAACACGGGCATGCCTTGTGGCCATGTATGCAAAGCAGTAACCTCTTAAGATCACACGGTTAAGACACATGGGTGTGTCATGTGGCCATGGGCTAAAGTCAGTAGCTAGCTAAGTATCACACAGCCATAGTACACGGGCGTGTCTATTGGTCGTGGGTGAAAGTCAGTATGTATGCCTTATTTTGGCACGACTGGTTCACATAGGCGTGTCTGGTGCCCGTGTGAGGCACATGGCCTGGTCCCACGGGTGTGTGACCTCAACATAATTGAAAATTTTTCTATGTTCTGAAAATTATGGGTGAGCTCGGTTTAGTCCCGACCTTTTCTAAATGTATGTCTTAGGCTTTTAAGACCTCGATAAGGGACATTTTTGATTCACTTATGCATTAATACTATGTGATATCTATGATTCTAAATTGATTTGTAATGTTTTGTCTGTCTGGTAATGCTACATTCCTATTCCGGCGACGGTTACGGGATAGGGGTGTTACATCCCCCTCCCTCATTCATTTTGCTTGGTTGAATATCTTTCTGATCCTTCTCCATTCTCCTTCTTACTCTTAATTGCATTTCCCTTCTTGGAGCCTTGGCCGAATATCACTTACCTCCTCTCCCTCTCTACTCATTCGGGTTTTTCTCTATGCTAGTCGATTTCTCTCTTTTTTTAAAGACTAAACCTCTCTACTCTGGTTTAAGGTAATTGATTTCTTTTGTTTGGCTTGTTGAATCTGTGGCACATAGTCAGACTCTACGGTTGCCGTTATCTGTGTTTAGACTCACGATTACTCTTTCTTCTTTCTCTCTATCAAATAGGTGTCCCTTCTAATACCCTCTTTTATTTGCCATATCTGACAGGGGTGTGACTGTTCATCTTGTGTTACGATCTTAGAACGTACCCTTTACAGGCCGATTACTCCATGGTGGTGGTAAGTTGTTGTCAACTGGTTCTAATCATTTATGTTTACAGTTTAGTTAACAAGGTTGGAATGCAATGCAGTTTTGTTTAGGTTTGGAAGGCAGTTGGATCAGTGGTTTAAGTGAGAAACCGTTTGCATTCTCAAGGTGGGTAAAAAATTATCATTGTAAGGTTAGGTGCTGTTAGAAGATGTTAACTTTATCGATTAAGGACTGACGTTGCGGCATGTTTGAATCTAGGTTTGACGTTGTGGGGATTTGAGTAGCGTTTGTAAATAGGTGTGTATTCACATCCCTATATTACTGTAAATCGACAAAAGTAGATACCGAAAAGCCAAAACTTTGGCATTTGAGGCCTCACGCTCGTGTAGTAAACTGAGCCCACAAATCATAGGCGACAGATTATAGAGGTCGCCAGGAGCGTTCTTATGGGCTTGGGCCGTTATTTCCCTCATTGGGCCGAGATGGACCGTGTGGGCCCAATGGGCTCGTGGGCACCACACGGATAAAATTTGCAGTAAGTGACCAATAATGGAGTAGGCTTTGGTCATCACATAGTCGCGACTGAATTTGGGCTAAATGGGCTACATGAGTGTGTGGGCCCACTTGGGCCGAGTAATGGGCCTTGGGCCCATTTATACCATTTTGGCCATATGGGTTGTCTGAGTCGTTAGAGACAACTGTAGACCATTTGAAGGGTTATTAACTGTACCAAGACCCCAATATTAGTTAAATGACCGAAATACCCTTAAGGGGAAAAATTACTATTTTACCCCTAACCGACGTAATGACCATTATACCCCTAATGGTAGGTTAATTGATGTGTGTATGAAATTTATATGACTGGTTTGAGTATGACATACTGCACACACGTAATTTTTATGACATGACATACTGCATGGGGTTGGGTTTCTGATTTGGAGGAAGTACTATATTAGTGGCTTGGCTACATAATTACTGCTCTGGTGGCTTTGCCACGTTTACTATTATAAGCAGCTTTGCTGCGTTACTGTTAGCAGCTATGCTGCAATATTGGTGTGTTGGCTGGGTGGGTTGATTTAATCCCCACATGGTGTATTGGTTGGTACGGGTAGTGTGTTGGTTGGATTGGAGTGGGTTACATGACTGCACTATACTGATACTAAATCGGGCTTAGGCCCACACTGATACTGAATAGGGCTCAGGCCCAAACTGTTACTGCAAGCACTATTTACTATTTGACTGATAGGGGGTTACACACTAACTTATCGTAAACTCACGCTTTCTTTCTATCTGTACAGGTAATCCGCAGCCTTAGATGATTTGGTGCTACGATGGATTTGGAGTGGCCACACGACTGCTGTGTCTTGCACTTGATCTTATTTAAATTATATTTCACTTTTGGGTTTTAATTTGTAATAAAGTCGTTTGGAGGTTTTAAGTTTTAATTGGGCTTTTGACTTCTTGTTTTAAACTGCTAGTCTAGGATAACACGACTTTTTAAAATCATCATGGTTTTCTAAAGAACACGAGCTTCCAACAACAAAGTTTTGAAAATGCTTCTGCGGTATAAGTTGGTTAAGTGTACCAAAGTCAAATAAATTGGTAAACGTTTTGACAAGAACTATTGTTGAATAATAAGAAAAGGATTTAAATTCAGTAACAAATTTTTACCGAAAAGACCAATTCTAGAAAGTCACTTCGATGTGACACACCAGATTCGGCCATAATTCTAGGCTGGGTTTGGGGTGTTACAATTTATGCACAACAAAAGGTCTTGCTAAGGCAAAATTGCTAATCGTGTAAGCAACATCAATCTTTGTCCCATATCACGCATTAATAACTTCATGCTAATTGATCTTTTTTATTAACAAGTAATTCATATGCAAACATTTCTGAAGATTATACTAAGCTTCAAAATATACAAACATGAATCATAGTTTGCATGTATGTCACAGCCATAGATAACATTCTTCATTCAACATAATTTCTTATCAATCAAGCAAACAATCATAAGGCTTATTTATGATCTTCATATGTTGAACTTAGGACTTCCTCTCCACTAATGTAGGTGACATAATCATCAAATCAATAATTCTTTTATAAGGTTGTAATGGGGCTTGGTTAAAGGTAGGGATTTTAAGAGATGGGACATTTCGGTTTTAAAAATCTTAACCTTTAACTTTGTCTCGGTTTTCTCGTAACGCAACCTTTCTCTTTAAATAAACCTTTGGAACAGCCCCAAACTTATTTTGAACTCAAGCTCATACATTTTTCCTTTTTGGAGATTGAGCAAACTTTTCTTCACTCTTCCTTTCTTTTTTTTAAGCATGAGCACATACAACTTTTTGAAAATTTCCTTAAGCATTGATTACCAAGACAACTTTAGTTAAGATGGGTGCACAAAATTAGGATAACTTAAAAAGATGGTTTACAATATTGGTTCATTGCAATAAACAGGCCTTTAAGTTCAAAAGTACAGTTTCAAGGGTCTAATATTATAGGGTTGGCTTGAAAATGCTCAAAACAATCCAAAGGAATAGTGCCCATATCATTTTAGATTTTTATTGTAACACCCCAAACCCGGCCCAGACGTTACGGCCGAACCCGACGTGTCACATTGAAACGTTACTAGTGTAGCCATGTTTTGTTTAAAATCTTTTCTTAGTGTTCAAAGAATATTTTCGTTTTAAATTAAAGTGAATGGAAGTTGTACACCAGGTAGGATACCAGAAAAGAGGAGGTGAGTCTATTGGACTGCTTAAGTACCAAGCTCTCTAGGGATCTACTCCTAGACACGCACACCACCATTGCCACACTTTAACTGTGCCATTGTTTAGAAGCAACCATTTCGTTTTATCCATTGAAATCACTTATTATCCTCTTTTTTTAAAACATTTTCATTACGGAAGCTTTGTCTTGTTTCACGATATTTTGAAATAAGATAATTTCTTTTAAAACGCGCCCTAGAGCTATTCAATTTCAAACATTTAAATCAATATCATGCCTAAGCTAACAAAACAAACCCAAACAATTAAAAATAATTAAAGCGGCCTTATTACAACTTAAACCCAAAATAATTAAGGTAAATAAAAACTGAGAAAAATAAGTTTGCAGTACGTGTGGCCACTCCAAATCCCTCACAGCTCCAAGTCCACTATGGTTGGGGTTACCTGCATGGATAAAATTAAGGGGTGAGTTTGGGAAACTCAGTGTGTAAATTAACCCAACCATAGTCCAGATCAGTTCAAACCACAGAAATAGATTAAGTTGGGCCTTAGCCCTATACAAAATTCAGAATGAAGCCCATAGACCCATAACAGAAACAGAACAGATATTTCAAGCATGCAGAAAAACCCAACCCATATCCATCCGTATGCACCCCCGTGCCAACCTTACACCATGTTGGGAGAGTACTTGACCCACCCATCCATCTACACGTCACAAGTATGCAGCATGGCTGCTAGAACAGATATTGTGACAGAGTCACCAGATACAGATAATTGTGGCAAGGCCACCAGAAACAGATATTTGTGGCAGAGCCACCAGATCAGATATTTGTGGCAGAGCCACCAGAATGCTTCCTCCATCATTATAACACATATCCCATGCAACAGATATACATGTCATGGCATATAACAACCAGAATCAGAATATCATGCATTTCAATCAAAATCAACCCTAGGGGTATAATGGTCATTTTGCTCCTAGGGGTATAATGGTAATTTTCACACTTAGGGTATTTTAGTAAATTTACCTATTTTAGGGTTTACATACATATTACAACCATTAACGCATCCACAGAAACACTTACCGAGCGTTCTTACCGAATTGGGCCCGTTGGCCCATTTACCCGTTTTCAGCCCATTAAGCCCAAATATACTGAAGTGCACGAAATTACGCACTCTGCAATCATATCACTTGATATTACTAGGATTAACAACCAAACCATCTCACGAGCACTCGTACGTCGCAAGTCCACAAAATACCAGCTTTTCGGCATTTCGGCTTTTCGACTTTTGCCGATCTAGTTTATGAGTGAGTGTCGTTTACACACCTATTCTATAACGATACGTTGGCGAGATCCACACACGAGTTGCCTATAATCGAGTTACTAAAATGTCAGTCTAAATATCAAAAGCAAGCTACGTACTAGACCCCTTACCATATTCGGCCAACAATGCCTTAAACCCCAAAGTTCTTACCTTTCTGCCGAAATATGGGTTAGATCTAGATGTCCAACCTTCAACCCCTTCACTGTACACCCCCTTGTCCATGCTAGCGCATACAAAGCCAAAAGAAAGAGGCAAAAATGCCCTTAGTCCCAACGTTAGTCACCCTTAAGAGGTTTCGGCTTTTTCTTAAACCATGAATATCTAACGAAAGTGATTCGAGTACTTACCAATTGTTGTTCTGCCGAAGAGAGTGTTCTTATCTATGATTCTAATCTCGATCTACTGTATTTAGAAGAGACAGGTTCAAATAGCCAATGATTTGGCTTCCTACACCGTAGATATGAAGGTTTTTGGCTTTTGAACGAAAATGGGAAAAGGGGTTTGGCTATAGCAAGATTCGGCTTTTGAAAAATAATGAAGAAAGGAAAATAAGGGAAGAGACAGAAAGAGAAGGGTATGGGTTCGGCTATGGAGAAAAGAAAAGATGAAAGAAAATGAAAGATGAGAAGGTAAGTAGTATTCGGTTATGGAGAAACGGCACAGTGAGGGCTTCCAAGTTCGGCTATGGGGGAAAAAAGATACAGATGACCGAAAGAAAGGGAAGAAGATACAAGAATTCGGTTCTTGAAGAGAAGGAGTCGACACAGGTGTAGGGTGTGGAGTCGACACAGGTGTAGGGTGTAAGTTCTGCTTCTAGCAAAAGAACAAAAAAAATTCGGCAGCCACCCCTCCAAAAGCCAAAATTCCTAACACTAGATGACCTAGCCGAATTTCTTATGCTAAGACCCTTGGCCGGCCAACTCTTGCTCCTTGATCAGCTCCTAAATTTCCTCTCTTATCTTATCCTTAGTCAATCCCCTTACCAGCTTAAAATCTCCCTAACAGAGTTCCCCTTTGAGTTCCATCACATCCCCTTTTTGTTCACAAAAAATAAATACCCTATTTGCTTACCTTGTGGCTCGAACCTTGGCTCCCCCTAAACATCTACATGCCACTCCCCCTATACCTTATGTGGCGTCACATGCTAATTTACCACAGGTCCCTTGTGCCCTATCTTACCATCTTTAATTTAAAACCCCTGAACGCCAGTACTCTCTCTTTCTAAAATTGGGAATTCAAAAATTGACTCGAATTGGATTTACTCTTAGGCCTTTTAAAGGCCCACTAACATACTCAGACCTACTACAGACAGTTAAAACACAGAATTTCTAAAATTCATTGAAAATCACAGAAATCCAAAAAATCCCAAAAATTGGGGCGTTACAACTCTACCCTCTTTAAAGAAATTTCGTCCTCGAAATTTTACCTGATTCAAACAGATGAGGGTATTATTGTCGCACCGCCTTTTCTGGCTCCCAAGTGGCTTCCTCTTTGCCATGATTACACCAAAGCACTTTTACCAAGGGAACTGACTTCCTTCTTAGAACATTAACATCACGATCCAGTATCTGCACAGGCTCTTCCTCGAAAGTTAGATCTGGCCGCACCTCAATCTCTGCAACCAGCACGACATGAGTAGGGTCAGAATGATATCGCCTTAACATGGAGACGTGAAAAACATCGTGAATCCTATCTAACTCCGGAGGTAATTCCAATTGATAAGCCACTGGACCTACTCGCTTAAGAACTTGATGAGGCCCGATGAATCGCGGACTCAACTTGCCCTTATTACCAAACCTTAATATCTTCTTCCAAGGAGAAACCTTCAAGAAGACCACATCACCTACTGAGTACTCAATCTCCTTACGCTTTAATTCCGCATACGATATTTGCTTATCAGATGCTTTCTTTAACCGATCTCTGATTATCCTGACCTTATCTTCATTATCTACTACGAACTCAGGTCCAAGAACCTGTCGTTCTCCCAAGTCAGTCCAACAACAAGGTGTACGACACCTACGTCCATATAGCGCTTCATATGGTGCCATTCAGATACTCGCCTGATAACTGTTGTTATACACAAACTCTGCCAATAGCAACTAATCTTCCCAACTACCTCGGAAGTCGGTAACGTAACCCCTCAACATGTCTTCCAAAATCTGAATAACCCTTTCCGACTGACCATCCGTCTGCGAATGAAAAGCCATGCTAAAGTTCAGTAGCGTTCCCAATGCCTCATGCAACTTTTACCAGAACCGAGACGTGAACCTAGGATCTCGATCAGAAATAATCGATACTGGCACTCCATGAAGTTGCACAATCTATGCCATGTACAGTTTGGCTAACTTCTAAAAGTGAATAATCAGTGCGGACAGGTATGAAATGAGCTGACTTGGTCAACCTATCCACGATCACCCAAACCGAGTCCTTCTTCGTTGGTGTCAAGGGTAGCCCACTCACAAAGTCCATGGCTACCCTCTCCCACTTCCAAAGTGGTATCTTTACTGGCTGTAAAAGTCCAGAAGGTAGTTGATGCTCAGCTTTCACCTGTTGGCATGTCAGGCATCTCCCCACAAACTTCTCGCTTAAGCTCAGGCCACCAATACAATTCTCGCAAGTCATGGTACAACTTATTTTCTCCAGAATGCATAGCACAAAGTCCTTCATGAGCTTTTTTCAATATTGACTGCCTTAAGTCAGAGTTCTTCGGAACGCAAATTCTCCCTTGGAAACACAGAACTCCTTCACTATTCAACCCAAACTTGGAAGTTTCCCCTTTCTCAACTTGCTGGAACCTACCAATCAAAGACTCATCCTTCAACTGCTTTTCCTTAATGTGATCCACCCAGGTTGGCCTTACTTGCAATTAAGATAACAGGCTGCCATCATCATACAGACTCAAACGAGCGAGCATTGCTCTCAGATCAGATATAGATCTACGGCTTAGAGCATCGGCTACCACATTAGCCTTCTCTAGGTGATACTCAATCGAACAATCATAGTCCTTAAGCAATTCTATCCATCTTCGCTGCCTCAGATTCAACTCCTTCTAAGTTAATAGGTACTTGAGACTCTTGTGATCCATGTATATGACACACTTTTCTCCGTACAGGTAGTGTCTCCAAATCTTAAGTGCAAAGATTACTGCTGCCAATTCTAAATCATGAGTAGGATAGTTCATTCGTGAGGCTTAAGCTGTCGCTACGCATAAGCAACCACCTTACCCTCTTGCATCAACACACAGCCGAACCCACATGTGATGCATCACTATACACGATAAAATCCTTCCCAGACTCCGGATGAATCAAAATAGGTGCCTTGGTCAGAACTTCCTTCAACTTCTCAAAAGCTTCCTGTTGCTTCTCGGTCCAAACAAATGGTGCTCCTTTCCTTATAAGCTTTGTCAATGGTGCTGCCAACACAGAAAAACCTTCCACAAACCTTCTATAGTACCCTACCAAACCCAGGAAACTCCGAATTTCTGACACTGACCTAGGTGGCTTCCACTCCAGAATCACTTCAATCTTTCGAAGGTCCACATTGATCCCCTCAGTAGAGATAACATGACCTAAGAAGATTACCTCCCTCATCCAGAATTCACACTTACTAAATTTTGCATAAAGTTCTCTCTCCCTCAAAACTTGCAACACAATACGAAGATGTTCATCATATTTCTCTTCAGTTTCAGAATACACCAGAATATCGTCAATAAAAATGACTACAAATTGGTCCAAGAATGGTTGGAACACCCGATTCATCAGATCCATAAATGCTGCAGGAGTGTTCGTCAACCCAAATGGCATGACCAAAAACTTGTAATGACCATACCGAGTCCTGAATGCCGTCTTATGAACATCCACCTCCTTGACCCTTAATTGATGATATCCAGATCGAAGATCAATCTTGGAAAATACCGAAGCTCCTCTAAGTTGGTCGACCAAGTCGTCGATTCCTGGCAAAGGGTACTTATTCTTAATCGTTAGTTTGCTCAACTGCCAATAATCGATGCACATCCATATCGTCCCATCCTTCTTTACAAACAACACTGGTGCTCCCTACGGGGACAAACTCGGCCTAATGAACCCTCTATCCAACAACTCTTGAATCTGTGCTTTCAGCTCCACTAACTCCTTCGGTGCCATCCTGTATGGTGCGATGGACACTGGTGCCGTTCCAGGCAACAAGTCAATTCCAAACTTGACTTCTCGATTCGGAGGCAACCCCGGGAGCTCCTCTGGAAAAACATCTTGGAATTCCTTAACGGTTCTAACTTTATCCACCGTCAAACCTCCAGTCTCTGACTGACTTATAAATGACAAATACGCCTCACAGCCTTTACGAATCCACTTCTCGACTCTCAACGCTGACACCACATTGGACAAATAATCCCTTCGTTCACCTACATCATAACCTCCTCACCCTCCGCGATTTTTAACACCATTCACTTAGCTGCATAGTCCAAAGTTGCCCTATACTTAATAAGCCAATCCATCCCCAAGATGAGATCGAATTCTCCGAATGGTAATTCCATTAAGTCTCCAGCGAATATCCTACCTTGAGTTTCTAGAGGTACGTCCTTATACAATTTGTCTACCCTAACCGAGTGACCCAAAGGACTTAGTACTGATACCCCACTCACAGTCTCCTCAGAGTGCACACCCAACGACCCAGATATGGCACATGCAACATACGAATGAGTAGATCCAATATCTATCAAAGCGGTGTACGACATGCTAGAAATCAAAAACATACCAAATATGACGTCGGATGCATCACCCTCCTCTCGACGACGAGCTGCATACACCAATGACGGCTGTCGAGCCTCAGCATTTTTGGCACCCCTGCCAGGTGCTCCTCGTCCCCGACCATCTCTATTACCGCCCCTACTTTGACCACATTCTCTCGATGGTTGTGGTCCACCTTTCTCTGGTTAGGCAACCCTCCATTCCGTAACCTGAACCTGATCTATTTTCTGAGGACAGTCCTTGACTTTATGCTCCATAGACCCACATTGGAAACAAGCACCAAAGCGTTTCCTACACTCGCCCAGATGTACCTTACCACAGTCCCTACAAACCTGTGGTCTAACAATATTCATCGGAACTGCTTGAACTGGCTCTTCTACTGTTGCCCTTTTAGCACTCCTATTTGCACCACCTAAGGGTCCTGAATCCCTCCGAAAATGGTTCCGATCCTTTTCACCATTCTGTTTTTCGGTGCGCTTTACCTCCTCTGCTATCTTAGCTTTCTCTACCAAGGCAGCAAAGTCACGCTCCCTCTGCAGAGAAATTAGCACCCTCAGTTCATCTCTAGACCATCCTCGAAGCGCACACTACCTTCATACTTCGTAGCAACTATCCCAACGGCATACCGGCTCAGCCTCAGAAACTCAGCCTCGTACTCAGCAACTGTCTTACTTCCTTGAACCAGATTCGGGAATTCTTTCCTGCAGGCGTCCACATAACTCGCCCCAGCATACTTTCCCTTGAAGACCATCTTAAATAGCTCCCAAGTTACCCTGTCAGCGGGGGTCTCATCTCTCACAGTGAGCCACCACTGATAAGCCTCATCCCGTAACAATGAGATGGCTCCCTTCAACTTCTGCTCCACAGAGCAGTCCAAATCATCCATAATTCGTTCCGTGGCCTCTAACCAATATTCAGCCACATTTGGGGCTACTCCCGACACTCCCCTAAAGATCTCCGCTCCGTTAGCTCGGAGTCGCTCAGAAATAGACCCTCGAACTCCATTACCTGTGCTTGCCCTAGCAACCTTTTCCAAAAAATGAAGCATTGCCTATGATAGGGCGTCATCCCCTGCACCTCGATCATGAGATTCCACTTTCGTTGCCGGTGGTACCGGTGCATCTGCCGCAGGCATATGCCCTGAAGACGAAGATCCAGCCTGTGTAGTACCTCGGCCACACCCATGGCCCCTTCCACGTGCTGCCCTCGTACTCATGTTGTATTATCTGATTACGAATTTTATGCATCCGTTAAATATTTCAATGTGTATTACAGATGTTTTATGAACAGACAGTAATTCAGGGTTTGTTTTTCGTGGAAACGCAGCCTAGCTACAGTCTTTAGTCCACTTATAAAAAGTTCCTACAATTCACAAATCATCCTAACTAGAGTATCATAGATTTTCAGTACAGTTGTATAGCTGATAATTCAGGAATATTCAGAAAAATTCAGAGTAATACTTACAGACTTGGGATGGAGATTCAGTGTGCCACCTCTTCAGTTGTTAAATTTTAACAACCTAGAAAAACTTAAATCATTTCTAGATTGAACCTTAGGACATGCATACGTTGTAAAATGTCTTTGGAAAGAACTTTCCAAAACCATTTCCAAAAATACCCTTAGGCCTAAGTTTTTCGAAAAAAATTTCAGACCCGGTCCAAGCCGAGTTGTTGCAATCGGGCTCTGATACCACTAAATGTAACACTCTAAACCCGGCCCAGACGTTACGGCCGAACCCGACGTGTCACATTGAAACGTTACTAGTGTAGTCATGTTTTGTTTAAAATCTTTTCTTAGTGTTCAAAGAATATTTTCGTTTTAAATTAAAGTGAATAGAAGCTGTGCACCAGGTAGGATATCAGAAAAGAGGAGGTGAGTCTATTAGACTCCTTAAGTACCAAGCTCTCCACGGATCCACTCCTAGACATGCACACCACCATTGCCACACTTTAACTGTGTGATTATTTAGAAGCAACCATTTCGTTTTATCCATTGAAATCACTTATTATCCTTTTTTTTAAAAACGTTTTTATTACGAAACTTTGTCTTGTTTCACGATATTTTGAAATCAGATAATTTCTTTTAAAATGCGCCCTAGAGCTATTAAATTTCAAACATTTAAATCAATATCATGCCTAAGCTAACAAAATAAACCCAAACAATTAAAAATAATTAAAACAGTCTTATTACAAGTTAAACCCAAAATAATTAAAGTAAATAAAAGCTGAGAAAAATAAGTTGCAGTACGTGTGGCCACTCCGAATCCCTTACAGCTCCAAGTCCACTATGGTTGGGGTTACCTGTATGGATAAAATTAAGGGGTGAGTTTGGGAAACTCAGTGTGTAAATTAACCCAACCATAGTCCAGATCAGTTCAAACCACAGAAACAGATTCACATTGAAACGTTACTAGTGTAGTCATGTTTTGTTTAAAATCTTTTCTTAGTGTTCAAAGAATATTTTCGTTTTAAATTAAAGTGAATAGAAGCTGTGCCCCAGGTAGGATATCAGAAAAGAGGAGGTGAGTCTATTAGACTCCTTAAGTACCAAGCTCTCCACGGATCCACTCCTACACATGCACACCACCATTACCACACTTTAACTGTGCGATTGTTTAGAAGCAACCATTTCGTTTTATCCATTGAAATCACTTATTATCCTTTTTTTTTAAAATGTTTTTATTACGAAACTTTGTCTTGTTTCACGATATTTTGAAATCAGATAATTTCTTTTAAAATGCGCCCTAGAGCTATTAAATTTCAAACATTTAAATCAATATCATGCCTAAGCTAACAAAATAAACCCAAACAATTAAAAATAATTAAAGCAGCCTTATTACAAGTTAAACCCAAAATAATTAAAGTAAATAAAAGCTGAGAAAAATAGGTTGCAGTACGTGTGGCCACTCCGAATCCCTCACAGCTCCAAGTCCACTATGGTTGGGGTTACCTGCATGGATAAACTTAAGGGGTGAGTTTGGGAAACTCAGTGTGTAAATTAACCCAACCATAGTCCAGATCAGTTCAAACCATAGAAAGCAGATTAAGTTGGACCTTAGCCCTATCTGAAATTCGAATGAAGCCTATAGGCCCATAATGAAAATGCAATGAGATATTTCAAGCATGCAGAAAAACCCAACCCATATCCATCCGTATACACCCCCGTGCCAACATTACACGATGTGGGGAGAGCACTCGACCCACCCATCCGTCTACACGTCACAAGTATGCAGCATGGCTACCAGAATAGATATTGTGACAGAGTCACCAGATACAGATAATTGTGGCAGGGCCACCAAAAACAGATATTTGTGGTAGAGCCACCAGATCAGATATTTGTGGCAGATCCACCAGAATGCTTCCTCCATCATTATAACCCATATCCTATGCAACAGATATACATGTCATGGCATACAACAAACAGAATCAGAATATCATGCATTTCAGTCAAAATCAGCCCTAGAGGTATAATGGTCATTTTGCTCCTAGGGGTATAATGGTAATTTTCACACTTAGGGTATTTTAGTAAATTTAACTATTTTAGGGTTTACATACATATTACAGCCATTAACGCATCCACAGAAACACTTACCGAGCGTTCTTACTGAATTGGGCCCGTTGGCCCATTTACCCGTTTTCGGCCCATTAAGCCCAAATATACTGAAGTGCACGAAATTGTGCACTCTGCAATCATATCACTTGAGATTACCAGGATTAACAACCAAACCATCTCACGAGCGCTCGCACGCTCGCAAGTCCATAAAATGCCGGCTTTTCGGCATTTTGGCTTTTCGGCTTTTGCCGATCTAGTTTATGAGTGAGTGTCGTTTACGCACTTGTTCTGTAATGATACGTTGGCGATATCCATACATGAGTTGCCTACAATCGAGTTACTAAAATGTAAGTCTAAATATCAAAAGCAAGCTACGTACTAGACCTCTTACCATATTCGGCCAACAATGCCTTAAATTCCAAAGTTCTTACCTTTCTGCCGAAATATGACTTAGATCTAGATGTCCAACCAAGTTAACCTTCAACCCCTTCACTGTACCCCCGCTTGTCCATGCTAGCGCATACAAAGCCAAAAGAAAGAGGCAAAAATGCCCTTAGTCCCAACGTTAGTCACCCTTAAGAGGTTTCGACTTTTTTTTAAACCATGAATAACTAACAAAAGTGATTCAAATACATACCAATCGTTGTTCTGCCCAAGAGAGTGTTCTTATCTATGATTCTAATCCCGATCTACTGTAGTCAGAAGAGACAGGTTCAAATAGCCAACGATTCAACTTCCTACACTGCAAATATGAAGGTTTTTGACTTTTGAAAGGAAATGGGAAAAGGGGTTCGGCTATAGCAAGATTTGGCTTTTGAAAAATAATGAAGAAAGGAAAATAAGGGACGAGACAGAAAGAGAAGGGTATGGGTTCGGCTATGGAGAAAAAAAAGATGAAAGAAAAGGAAATATGAGAAGGGAAGTAGTATTCGGTTATGGAGAAACAGCACAGTGAGGGCTTCCAAGTTCAGCTATGGGGGGAAAAAGGATACAGATGACCGAAAGAAAGGGAAGAATATACAAGAATTTGGTTCTTGAAGAGGAGGAGTCGGCACAGGTGTAGGGTGTAAGTTCAGCTTCTAGCAAAAGAACAAAAAGAATTCGACAGCCACCCCTCCAAAAGCCGAAATTCCTAACACTAAATGACCTAGCCGAATTTCCTATGCTAAAGACCCTTGGCTGGCCAACTCTTGCTCCTTGATCAGCTCCTAAATTTCCTCCCTTATCTTATCCTTACTCAATCCCCTTACCAGCTTAAACGTTCCCTAACAGAGTTCCCCCTTGAGTTCCATCACATCCCCTTTTTGTTCACAAAAAAATAAATACCCTATTTGCTTACCTTGTGGCTTGAACCTTGGCTCTCCCTAAACATCTACACGCCACTCCCCTTATGCCTTATGTGGCGTCACATGCCAATTTACCATAGGTCCTTTGTGCCTTATTTTACCATCTTTAATTTAAAAGCCCTTAACGCCAGTACTCTCTCTTTCTAAAAAAGGGAAATCAGAAATTGCCTCGAATTGGATTTACTCTTGGGCCTTTTAAAGGCCCACTAACATACTCAAACCTACTACAGACAGTTAAAACACAGAATTTCTAAAATTCATTGAAAATCACAGAAATCCCGAAAATCCCAAAAATTGGGGCGTTACATTTATGTCCCCTAGGATTTCGCCTCAAGAAAGTTACTGTGAATGAGGATTCATATTTCTAGATTTTCTGGATTGCTTTAAGAATGAACTGCTCATCGGTCTTTTCTTCCAATTCCTAGTCTCAGCCTCTACTTTTTTCTTCTCTTTAAGTAGTTCTTCAGCCTTGCAAGCTCGATCAACCAGTACTACCATTTCTTTTAATTCAAGAATCCTAACAAATATTTGATGTCTTCATTGAGTCCGTTTTCAAATCGTCTGCACATTTTAGCTTCTGTAGGAATATATTCTCTAACATACATACTCAACCTGACGAACTTCCTTTCGTATTCAGTAACTGTCATGTTCTCCTGCTTTAATTCAAGAAACTCTTTACGCTTCTGATCAATAAATATTTCACTGATGTATTTCTTCCAAAATTCTTCTTGAAAGAACTCTCAAGTTATTTTCTCTTTCGGTACTACTGAAGTCAATGTCTTCCACCAATGATAAGCTGAATCCCTCAACAATGATATAGCACATTTTAAGCATTCCTCAGGTGTACAAGACAATTCATCAAATACTCGAATAGAATTCTCAAGCCAAAACTCTGCTTTCTCGGCATCATCATCAATATTTGCCCTAAATTCTTCGGCCCCTTGCTTACGGATTCTGTCAACTGGAGTTCTGTGAAATTTCATCAAATCTACGCCTTAAGGCATCGGGGGTACAGGTTGAGGAATCGGGAGAGGTGGGAGAGGTTATGCATTCGGGTTTGTACGAACGAACTCAGTATACCAGGCACTCATCATCTGGAGAAAGGCTTCCTGAGCCCCTTCTCCTCCTCCTTGACCAACAGTAGGAGGTGGATTTTTAGTTGGCACCGCCCCTTCAGTCGGAGCTGGTGCATTACTCTCTACATCATCAGCCGCAACTGGATCGGGATCCATTTACCATAAAATAAATCATTTAAAAGGTCAGAAGTCGTCACACTATCACAATATATATATGGCATGTATAGCAAAACCCGTACATACAACACATTAGTCCGAGAACCGACTAAACCTACTCTGATACCACCAAATGTAACGCCCCGTACCCGAGACCGTCGTCAGAGTCAAACACGAGGTGTTAACGGGCTTAATTCATTACTTAAACAGCTCAAACAATTTATTTTTAAAATTTCCAGTCAAGTTGGCAATCTGCGTCACAGTCGCTTAAAAATTCATATCTCGAGTTTCAAAACTCATAATTAAGATCCGTAAATTTTCCCTGAAACTAGACTCAAATATATATTTACTAATTTTTTTTCTAGAATTTTTTGTCAAGCCAATTAGTACAGTTTATTAGTTAAAGTCTCCCCTGTTTTAGGGTTTGACTGCTCTGACCTCTGTGTACTACTAATCAGATATCTCCCTATATAGAGTTTCAATGACTATTCCGTTTGTTTCTTATAAAACTAGACTCAATAAGGATTTCATACATGTAAGATAAAACTCCTAATTGTTTTTTTACAATTTATAGTAAATTTTTAAATTCAAAATACGGGATATAGAGATTACTTTACTATAGATTTTCATAGACTAAATAGCATTTTAAACATACATAACATCAAATATGACTTAGATTGGCCATTCCAATGGCTAATCATTTACAAACCCTTTTCTTGCCAAACCATAGCCATATCATAAGATTGTTTACACAAAGTGATTATTTTGCCATAGATGCCACATTCAAAATACACAAGCCATTTTACCAATTTAGGCCTTCGGATAGTGTGGATGAATCTTCGACCTATCTCGATTCTCAAGTCGGCTTGTCAACAACTACAATGAATGAAAAGGAGGGGGTAAGCATAAATGCTTAGTAAGTTCACATGCAAATAGCAAGTAACATAATCATGAAATTCCACATAAAACAAGACATTCCTGTTTCATTTGCATTTAATATCTTTCTACGATTTCATCATACTAAGTTCTCAACCCGAGGATTTAAGCACATACCTGTCAAATTTTCTCATTCACCACACTTACCAATATGTCACCTTCGGTTTAGGCATTCTTCTCATTCACTTAAGATTCACCCGTTGAACACATCGGAATATAATTCTAATCTGGATTTCATGAACGTAAGTGCCATACCCATGACTAGACAAACTTAATAGCCTGCGGAACTTATGTAGCCAAGCTACCATGTAACCCGCCCATAAGTGAACTCGGACTCAACTCAACGAGTTCGGATGCTTAGTTACATCTCACGAACTCGGACTCAACTCAATGAGTTCGGAACTCAAGTATCCTAGTGACATGTCACTTTTATTCTAATCTATTTCTAAGGTTCAAACAAGCTTTTTCCTCGATCTCACATCTTTGCCGTCTTCCACGGAATATCGAAACCAATACTCGGTGATAGTTCATACTCATCAAGTAATTCACATAATTACATATTATTCAACAATAACCACAAAACATAACATTTCATGATAATAATAAGCATCATATCATATAAAAAACATTAAATTGCTCAAAATGACAATTATGTTACTACATTTACACATGAACTTACCTCGATACAAAATTATTAGCAATCGAGCCTATTCTTTGTAAACTTTGTTTTTCCCTCGATCGCGACTTGAATCTCATTTCTCTTGACCTATAATGCCAAATTAATCTTATTTAATACATACATTCATCAAAACAGCATTTAATACGAATTTTGGCAAAATTACATTTTTGCCCCTAGGCTCGAGAATTAAACTTCATCCCTTATTCTTATGTTTTATGACATGCTGATCATTTTTCCCTTCTATGGCAACATCAAATTCACACTCTAACATGTACTTATGACTATTAGGTATTTTTACCGATTAAGCCCTTTTACTCGTTTTCGCTTAAAACCGAGTAGCACAAGTTGTCTAACATAATTTAAAACCTTATATTCTATCATAGAACACCAAAATACACAAATTTCACCTATGGCTATTTTTCCAAATATGAACCCTAGGTTGAATTATTGCTAGCATAAGTTAATTCGAGCTACCGGGATTTCAAAAACATAAAAATCATTAAAAACGGGGCATGAAATGACTTACTATGAAGCTTGAAAGTTGAAGAAACCCTAGCTATGGGGAGAGGTAAAATTCGGCAGCAACAATATGGAGAAGATGATCATTTGTGTTATTTTTCCCATTTTATTTCATTTAATATACAAATGACCAAAATGCCCTTACTACTAAACTTTCCAAAAATTCTATCCATGTCCAATTTTTGTCCATAGACTTAGAAATTGGTCAAATTTCTATTTAATACCTCCTCATTAATATTCCAAAGCAATTTCATACTAAAAACTCCTAGAATGCAAATTTTGTAAATTATTCGATTTAGTCCCTAATTTCAATTTAAGCACTTTAGGCATAGGATTTCATCATGAAATTTTCACACAATCATGCAATCATATCATAAACATCAAAATAATTATAAAATAATTATTTCTATCTCAGATTTGTGGTCACGAAACCACTATTTCGATTAGGCCCTAATTCGGGATATTATAGTTTTGGGCATGATTTGGTATGGAATTTAGTCAAGTATAATTGGTTGAATTATGACCCATTTGGTATGTTTGAATGTGATTTTGGCTTTTGGTTAATTATGGTATAACTTGGTATGGAATTAAGCTAAATATATATGGATGAAATATGGTCAAATATATATATCAATTAGATATATGTGTATTTGGGATGTATTAAAACAATGGTTCAAATTATAAGTTATATTGAAATGGTATAAGTCAAGCATGATATGTTTTAAAATGGTATCAAGGTGACCAATTATTAATATGTTTAAATATACGTGATTGTTGTGATTGAGGTGCCTTTTGGCATATTGGTTGAATGAAACTTTGGTTATTGAAATTGGTCATTTTATGTATGTTTGAACATGTTTTGATACCTTAGCCATATGTGCAAATGGATTTTAAGGGTGTGCTTGAATTGGGTGAAAGAAATGACTTGAATTTGGCCTATTTCTTATCCACACGGCTTAAGACACGGGCGCATGTCTCAGCCCTGTGTGCCACATGGCCATGCGACACGGCCATGTGTCCCCTGTAGGTTTTTTTAAAAGGTTGCATTTCGAGTGTTACACGGCTTGGCACACGGGCGTGTGGCTTGGCCGTGTAAACCAAGTCAGAGAGTTACATGGGCATGGACACGGATACGGGCTAGGACACAGCCATGTGTCCCTATTTCAAATGTGATACGGCCTGAGACACGTACGTGTGTCTCAACCGTATGAGTCACATGGCCATGTGACCCCTACAGTTCAAATTTTTTGACTTTTCCTTGAACTTTCTGATTGTTTTCAATTTAGTCTCGAATCATTTCTAATGAGATTTTAAGGCCTTGCGGGCTCAAATAAAGGACGATACGCATGTGTTTGAATGGAATATGATGTGTTTCATAAAATGGTTGTAATTGAATGTTTTAAGTTAAAAGTTTTCGGTAATGCTCCTTAACCCAATTATGGCTATAGATATGGATTAGGGGTGTTACAAAACAAGTCTTCAATCCTGGGTAGAGGGTACTTGTTCTTTATTGTGGCTTTATTCAACTGACGATAGTCCATGTACAGGTGCATAGATCCGTCTTTCTTCTTAACAAACAGGATTGGCACACCCCAATGTGACACACTAGGCCTAATGAAACCTTTACTCGATAGATCATGTAATTGCTCCTTTAATTCCTTAAGCCCCACTAGCACCATTCTGTAGGGCGTGCTTAAGATAGGGGGCGTCCCTGGTTCCAACTCAACTAAAAACTCTATCTCCCTCTTAGGGTGCATTCCAGAAAGTTCATCAGGAAACACATCTAGAAACTCTCTCACAATAGGCACTTAACTGATTTTAATTCTAGATTCGAGTGTGTCCATGATATACGTCAAATAAGCATATGTACCCTAGACAATCAAGTCCAATTGTTAACATTTATTACAATTATAAATATATTAATAATAATTTTTTGTTGTATAAATGTTAAAATATGTCATAAGTCTATGTACTTTTCACAAATTTAGAATTTAGTTTCGTACTTTTATTTTCAAGAATTTAATCCTCTACTTTTCAAATTTGAAAATCAAGTCCAATTGTTAACATTGTAAATTTTTTGTCAATTTTATTAATGTCGCATTTTAAATAAAATATATTCGGTATTCATGTAACTAAAAATGACTTTATAATGAACATGAATTTAACAAAAATATTTTTACTTATGCTAAAACCGACTTGAATTCGATATCTAAAAAGTAGGTAACCAAAAATAAAAGTACATAGCCTAAATTTTAAATTTACGAAGCGTATAAGTACTTATAACATATTTTAACCTAGTATAAGAATATGAATATTTTAATTATACAATTTTGATTATTTATTTCAATAATGCTTAGCTTCATTTATCCATACAACTCTAATGTGTCAATATGTACTCTCATATATGTAATATATGTAATTTAAATTAAGTTCAATTAAGCATCATTATTAAGTTTATATATGACATTGATTTTACAAAATATTTTCTTATTATAAAATAAATTCAGATTGTTAAAAGAAAATTGTACTATAATATTTTATAACAAATATATTTATGTGTTTTACAATGAACAATGTAAAATATAAATTTATAAATATAAAATAAACTCAATAAAACAATAAAAGATACAAAATTCCACATATATGCTAAACAACAAAAGATATTTTACAGATCCATTTAAATACTAAAAAATATTAAATTTTCAAAAAAACATATATCATTTTCTAAAAATGATTTTGAGAATTCGTTTTCAATGAATCAAACTCTACACTAATATAAAGTTTACGTACTATTGGTCAATCCGTACTGTTGAGTCGAACCGAACCAAGTATTCATACAAATGAAGTGTTTGGTTTATTAAAGGCGATGCACTTTGGTGACAAAACACATGACTTCCTTAAATTTTCTCCTCTTTTCCTCTACCTAACACTCTGATGCCAAATTCAAAGAATTTCCTGTCTCGAGATTGTGAGAAGCAAGTCTCATTTTCAACCTTTATTACCCTCAACTGTCCTCCACCTTTGAGTCTCCTATATATAAGGCATTTCCATGCAAAACTAGCTAGCTAACTCCAGTGAACAGCCGTTTTATGGGGAAAGAAGGAAAGATGGGTAGGGTTTTCGCATCTCTTGTGCTTGTTTTGGTGGTTGTGCAAGCTAGCCATGCACGTAATGTGCCTAGCCATGTCGGCCTCGATAACCGACAAACAACGATGCCAGGTGCCTCAACGGAGGAGCAAACGTTGCAAGCCGATGCACCGAAGGCGGATTCACCGAAGGGTACGAGTGGCATTGATGACAAGAAGAATTTTATTTACGGTGGAGTTGGTGGCTTTGCTGGGATGGGTGGCTATGGTGGAATTGCTGGTGGAATCCCTTTTCTTGGCGGCCTTGGTGGGATTGGGAAAATTGGTGGAATCGGTGGTGCCGCCGGAATAGGCGGTTATACGGGTATCGGTGGCCTGGGCAGTTTAGGCGGTGTTGGAGGACTTGGTGGTGGTATTGGCGGTGGCGGCAGCCTCGGAGGTGGCAGTGGCATTTTCCCATCCCCTTGATGGTTCGTGATTTGGTGATGTCTAGATTTTAGGTGTTGTGATGTTAGATGTTAGATGTTTATGTCTTAAGTGGTTTAGGTTTTTTCTAGTAGTGTCTTCGGAGACAACATGTTATGTTAGCTGTCACTCGTCTTCCGTTGCAGTGTTCGTTTTTTTTTTTCTTCAGTAGTTTGTAAAGTTCTTTCATCACAGCATGGTAATGTAATCGCATCTCAGTGTTGAGGATTTAAATCACCATTAGCAATGAGGTTTTATCGTTTCGCCTAGATGTAATTGATTTTATCTATCGTGGTAAATATTTGCATGCATGAATCGTGTTGTAATCTTAAACAAGTTTTTTCCTCCCCCAGTGCCTAAAAAGGTGAAAATTATATCTTTTCATTACTAAAATAAATTTTATTATTTGAGAGTATTTTATTTTATTTAAAAAATCAATAAAATATACATATTATAAGATTTGAATCTAAATCAATTACATTAGTAAAATCTTTAATTTACTATAGCTAAAGTTTTATCTTAATATTTTTATACATTTTATTATTTCTTTTATTTTTATTTTTATACATTTTAATTTTATTATACACATTATTATTTCCATTAGTTATATACTTATTATTTAAGCTTCCCATTAAGTTGGTGTCACCCCTTAATCAAGTCACCAACACGATTAGAAAAATTATAAAAATACCTTCTTTAAATTAAAATAAGTTATATTATTCAATGGTATTTTAGTCTTTTATTTAAAGAAAAATAAAAATATGTATATGTTGGGATTTGAATCCAACCAAATTGTATTAACAAAACCTTTAATTTACCATCCAACTAAAGCTTTATTTTGAATTTTTATACATTTTAATTTTATTATACACACTTTAATACTTTCATCAATTGTAGATATAATACTAATGTATTTGATTGAGTTAGTATAACAACCTAACTCAACACCGACTTAAAATTGATAACAACGCAATGATGAATAACTTAAACACACCTTTGTGTCTATATTTGTGGTTTCCACACGCATACGCGTCATGATAGGATTTTTGTATTAATATTGTATTTATTGAGTTGGTGTCACAAGTCAACTCAATACCGACTTAAGATTCACGAGAGCACCATAATAAACAATTTAATCTAATTTTTAATTTTAATATCATACATATTTCGTGTGTTATTATTAATTAGTTTCAAACCATATGTTTTGTTATTTATTTTATGTTATTTTTAAATACAAATTTGTATTCTATATTAATGGTTTCTAAGGCATACACATATGATAAAAATTTTAGTATTGATTACGTATTTGATTAATGTCTCAAGTTAAAACGACATCAACTTATAAACAATTTATTTTTATTTTAAAGTTAATATCGTACATAGTTCATGTGTTATTTTATTAATTAGCTACAAATTATACATTTTATTATTTATTGTATGCTATTTTTAGATACATATATTTTTTATTTTTATTTTCATACATATACCCACGTGAATGAATTTTTAGTATAATTAGTGATTAAGTTGAAATCAATATTTTTTAAAGCGAAACCTAAAATAAATATCTATGTGATTTATGAATAAAATGAATCTCTTCAAATAATTTTAAGATTTACAGCACCGCAGACGACACGAATGCAATGCAAGGATTTAAGCTGCAAAATTATTCGCCTACAGTTGAGTTAATTGAATTAATCACATAATTTAATTCGTTCACTTTTGATTGAGGTTAAAGGAAAATTTCATTTTTATTAAGAGTAGCTGGGTTTGAATAATTGTTAATTATATAAAAGAAATTGATATCATATTAATTTAATGTTAATGAATCTTTGATTTAATGATAAGACGAGGGTTTGTAAATTTTAAAATCTTGAGTTTTACTTTCACAATGCGTTTATATTATATTTCGAATTTATTTAAATATATTTTTATTATTAATTAATTAATTTATATATTATAATGATTGATCTAATTGTAATTATATATATGTTTTATTTAATTATACTTACAAATCTATTTATACATTGTACTTTATAATTTTTATAGTAATTATATAAATGTATATGGATAGCTGAACTAATTAAAATATTATATTATTAATATGTATAATAGTAAAAATGGATGACATATTTTTTTAACCCATTTAATCAACTTAAATCCATTCAAATAATTTCATTTTCTCCTTAAAGTCAATTCAATCTCTGATTATTATTTGTGGAAGATAAGTCAAGCTAAATTCTTCATTTCTTTGACAAAATCGAGTGAATGTTGAAACCTTTCACAGTGAGGCATATGAGACATCACACGTTTATTGGTGTGGCTATTATTAATATATACAAGGCAACTGAATACTGAACTGCTCGTTTGCATGTCTACCATGTGTACGGCCTGGGTGCCATGAAATTACTTCTTTACCTTTAATGCCTGATATGTGTGTGTATTATAGCTACACATTAATGAAACTCAGAAAACATGAAAAGACAGAAAATATGCATGGAAAATTAAATCATAAACAAAAACAGCATCCTACAATTTTAATAATATGAAACAGGTAAATTAACTAATCAAAGAAAAAACCATAATAAAAGTTATCTGAGTTATATTTTCATGATTTATTCACCTAGATTAAATACATAACAATATTTAACAACTTATTTGATATAAAAACACTTTCAATTATCAAATATATTGATATAGACATATTTTCTATTGGGATATCGAATCAAATTGCAACTTTGCATTTAAAAATATTTTTATACATAATTGTTTACTTATAGTTTTAGACATAAAATATTAAAATATAATTTTAAATATTTTTATACATAATTGTTTACTAATAGTTTTACACATAAAATACTAAAATATAATTTTAAATATTTTTCATACAGTTGGTCATTCAACTTTAATAAATTTTCATTTTAAACAAAAAGAAAAACTTTGCAAATTGAGCATTATTGTTAACAATTACTTTTATTTAATCACATAATTTTAATAAATTTTCATTTTGGTTACTCGCTTACTTTTAAAATTAATTTTATTTTTTCAAAAAAGATCTTAATTTTACAGTAATTTAAGTTATTCAATTGTGGAGATGAAACTCAAGATTTTTCTTATAACTCAATTTTCTGTAAAACGCTCATGATTTTTCTCACAAGAAATCGTTGTTTTTTCCTTTTCTTTTAATAGAAAAACTTTCTAAAAATTAAAAGAAATTAAAAAGATAAAATTATTTTTTTGTAAAAACTCAGTAATTTTTTGTAAAATCTAAGTTTTTCCTTTATATTGGAAAAATACTAAATCTAATTCTAAAAAGGAAAATAAAAATAAAGGAAATTAAATAGATAAATTGTTTTTCCTATAAAATCCAGATAATTCCTAGTAAAATCTCATTTTTTATTGAAAAATTAAAATTAATTTTTTAAAAAGGAAATAAGATAAATTAAAATGATAAAATAATATTCCCTAAAAATCTAAGATGTTCCTATTAATCTCTAAAACCCCATTTTTCCCTTTTACTAAAAGAATTAACTTAATTCTCAAAAAATAAATAAATTAAATTTTTAAAAGATAAAATGAGTGACCAAGGTGAAAACATATTGGGTGATACAACAACATTAAATTAACAATGAATAATTAAACGAAAACAAATAATGCCTGATTTGCAATTTTTTTTTATTTTGAAAGTCCAAAATGAAAACTTATGAAATTTGAGTGACAAACTATGTAATTTACCTAAAATAAAAAAAATGTCTAATAAGTTATTTGATATATTCAACTATTAAATATATCTATGTAATACCTTCGACCCGACCTAGGAATTTCTAGATTAATCAAAGGCGTTACATTTGATCACCGAAGTGATCTTGTAAGCCACTTTATTAGATTTCTATGGAAATCATTCTTTCAAAAAACATTCATTATTATTAAATCAACTTTGCTTAACAATTTAATTTCATCATTATTTTTCGTGGTATTTTGAAAATGGCTAAGGTTTTCGAGAAAAGACTTTATCAAACTCTTTTATTTTGAAAAACAACGGAAAACAATTGTTTTAATGGTATTCTAACTAAAGGTAGCATGCAAATAATATAATATCATGCTTTACTACGAATAAACTAAACAGAGTTAATCCTAAGATATAAAAGTGGAAATATAATAATTATAGTCCTGAAAATAACGAATAAGGAATACTTTAAATAAAACTTAAATATAGAAATAATGAAGAGTAAATGGCTTGCTATTCCGAGGATCTTCCGATGCCATCTTGAGTCCTAATTTTCAGTGCTATCGGGGAGGTAAAGAAAAGTGGGAGTGAGCTTACAACAACTCGGTGTGAGTCTAAATTCTAAACCATTATACATATTTGAACAAACAAAAAACAAAACAAATTAATAGCATAGTATCAAATTTGACATGACATATGAAACATATAATAAATTAGTGTAAATACAGATTATGGTATAATATAATACAAATATAGTTTTTATTTCCCACCAACCATCCTAACTGCCCACGAGCATTGCCCGACACTCCAAATCCTATATTAAGAACTGACCATCTCGAATTTGATTTCCAATGACAATAGTTGTTCTGCTCATCATATGTGACGATGATTTTTACTACAATAACTTACTGTCTTGGTTGTCCAATATTGATAGCTTTTTAAATTATCATCTCAGTTTCACTAATTTAGATGGTGTTTTAAACTACTACCCTGGCTTATCCGGTTTGGATGACATTATCTCTTACTTCGTGCAGTACTGACTTTCAGTGTGTACTTCAATTGCTACTGTCCACTACGAAACTCCTTTGTCCTCCATACTTGGTTTTATGTAATTATGTACATATACTTAGCATATTTATACTTTTTATCATCAATTGATGCAACGTTCAAACTCTCATGCCTAGCATTAAATGGCAAGTGATCATGCATTCATCAATCTCACATATACAAACATGTAATTTACGTGTGTAAAAGAAAACAACAATGCCACATGTATAGGGGTTCACATTTAACATATATATAAGGTTCACATATGATGTATATAGGTTCGCATATATACAGTTTTACATGTAACATATATAGGGTTCGCATGTAACATATATATGAGGTTCGCATACTACTATCTCAGGACTTTGCATGCAACATGTATAGGGTTCACATACTACCAACTTAAGGGTTCACATATAACATGCATAAGGTTCGCATATAACATATATAGGTGTTCACTTATATATGAGTTCACATAAAACATATTTATGGTTCACATAAAATAGTAGGATTCGTATGTGATATTATATAATTGGCTCACACTAGTGGTGGTTCGCACGTATATATGTGACTTGCATGTATTACTAACTAAAGTTCGCTGGTAAAAACCTAAGGTTCACATGTAGATTATATGGGTTTGTTTGTATGTTTTAAGATTTCACATGTCTAATCCTATATTGTTTTACATATGGGATCGCACATGAGGTTGCCTATTCTAAGGCTTCGCACAATATGGGGTTCTCCTTAAGGGTTCGCACATGCTAATTATCTACACTACAACAAAATGGGGTTTTAGCGGCGCTAGGACCAAAAATGCCGCTATAGGTCGAGCATTAGCGGCGCTTTTTGAAAAACGCTGCTATAGATCGAGCATCAACGGCGCTTTTTGAAAAACGCTGCTATAGATTGAGCATTAGCGGCACTTTTTGAAAAACGCCGCTATAGGTCAACCATTAGCGTCGCTTTCTGAAAAAATGCCGTAAAAAATTAAGCACAATGTGAGCTTTAGTGGCATTAGCGGTGCTTTTTGAAAAACGCTGCTATATATCGAGCATTAGCAGCGCTTTCTGAAAAACGCACCATAGGTCGACCATTAGTGATGCTTTCTGAAAAATGCCACAAAAAAATTAAGAACAATGACGTCAGCTTATGTGAGCTTTAGTGACATTAGCGGCGCTTTTTGAAAAACGTCACTATAGATCGAGCATTAGCGGCGCTTTTTATCAAAGCCGCAAAAAAATCAATTTAGTTTATGGGTTATGGTTTAGTATTTAGGGCTTATAATTTAGGGTTTTGGGTTTATAGTCTAGGATTTATGGTTTATGGTTTAGTGTTTGAGGGTAAATATAATGAACTACTTAACTTGTGTATCTTGGATTTTTTATAATATAAATCTAAATAAGATAAATATAAATTATTATTTTAAAAATATATATATCAAAATGGGTTAAGTCCCAAAAGCATACATGAACAATGGTTTAGTGTGCAATGGGCTAAATCCAAAAAGCATAAATTATGAACACAATTATTGATATAACATCATTTTATATTTATATATTTCATACATAATTAAATATTTATATTTATTCAATATAAAAATATATTGATGTATTTATTTTTAAAATGTGTATGATTAAATAAAATTAAAGTTTCAACTATATATTTAAACCACAATTTGAATTTCATGTCTACAATTACACATTAAACCGAAATTCATATATAATTACGAGATGTATCTCTATCAAAATTTAGGTGTATACATATAATTAAATATTTAATTATGGTTTAAGGGTTGGGATTAAAGGTTTATTATTTACGTTTTAGGGTTTAGGGTTTAAGGGATATGGGTTATGATATAATGTTTATTATTTTGGGGTTTAGGGTTTATGATTTAAGATTTAAGGTTTAATGTCTATGGTTTAAGAGTTTAGGGTTTATGATATAATATGTATTATTTTGGGTTTAGAGTTTTTGATTTAGGGTTTAGGGTTTAGGGTTTAGAGTTTGTGATTTTTTGTTTTATAGTTAGGGTCGTAGTACTGTTCATGGTTTTAAGGGTTAGGCTATTAAGGTTTAAGGGTTAGGGTTTTTGATAAAATAATAAAAAATCAAATTATTTTAGGGTTTAAGTAAACAATAAGATTATTTTTTAATTACTTTTATCCATTGTAATCTATATATATATTTAGGGTTTAGGGTGTGGGCTTATGGTTTATGGTTTAAGGTTCAAGGTTTAGGGTTTACTGTTAGAAAATTGAAGCAACATTTGAATTATACTGAGAAAAACTTTGAAAGTAAAAACATAGAAAAATACATGTCAAAATGAAAAAAATACTATTAATTAAAATAATTTTAAAGTTTTTTTGGTATGTGACTGATTTTTAATTAATATATTAATTAATTTCTTATATAATTGTAAATAAGATAATATTTATTTTAATATATTAAAATGATCAATATAGTTTAAATTATTTAAGAAATAATGATAAAGTTTATATATATTAAAACAAAATAAGGAATTTTTAGCGGAGCAAAACAGCGCCATTTTATGTAAAGGAAAATGACTTTTTGTGGCGTTTTTATTAAAAACGCCGCAAAAAGTCTTACATAAAACGGCGCTCTTTTGTTACCCAAAATACCTTAATACTTTTTCCCAAAATTGATTCCCCCTTTCCCTCCGAAATCCCAAAATTCGATATGAAATCTTTCTTTTTTCCCTCCTTTCTTTTTTCCCTCCTTTCTTTTTCTCAAAATCGGTTCCCTCCCCCCCCCCCCAAAAGAAATTTGGGAAATTTCACTTGAAATTAGTAGAAGCAATGATCAAAGAAGCAATGGAGTTTATGTTACCTTCTCTACTTCACTTCTCTAATAGAAAAAGAAAAAATCCTAGCGGTTACACTCTTCCCTCACTTTCCAAACTAACAGAAGAAAACAATCATGGAAATGGAGTTTTCTCAAGTCGACTTCAATTGCCTTTTAGTCGCCGAACACACTCGTAAAACCTCTGAAGTCAACTACGCCAAGGACCCTCTGATGTTGAGGTTCCTTCTTTATTTCTTTTCCTTTCAATTTTTTTATAATTCGTTTCTTTGTTTGCAGTTACTTTCCTCTGTTAATCGATCTTAATAGTAATGAGGTTCTAATTCTCTTATTCTTATTTTCTTCTTTGGTTTGAGGTTTTTTTTTTAAGAAATTGTTCCGCATTTCCTATTATCAGTTAAAAATGGTTGCAGAATTTAACCAAATGGGAAGGGGATTTACTCGAATTAGCTCAATCTCAGACTGTTTCAGATGCAAAGCAGATGATAAATGATACTCTACCATGTTATTGAGTTTATTCCTATTATTAGTCATCCATTAACATATATACTTAAAATTTGAAACAGTGTAGTATTCTAATAAAATTTGCTCACCAAGGATGATTCTAAAATGAAGTGAAATGAGAAAGCGTCGTCCAATTCCAATATTGGATAAGTATTGAAGAAAATCCAAATACCGTAGAAGACTGACGTGGCGGTTACTTGGTTAGCAACCTAGCCCAGTTGGAGGAGAAATGCCCCCAAACTAAAACAAATCTTAAATAAACACCTATTTTTATCATCTTCTCATTCATATTAATCTTCAAGACAACAACACCTCATCCATCTTTAGTTGATTTCTTTGTCACCTCATCTCTTTGTTTCAATTCAATCCTTACAGCCTTTTCTATATCTGCTGAGGTAAAAAAAGAAATCTTGAATTCTTCTTCTTTTTGTTTCTCAATATCAAATATGATTTGGGTTTCTTCTTCTTTACTGTCTTGAATTTATGATGATCGGATTCTTATTTCTTCTTTCTTTTTTATTTAATTTGGAATTAAAGGATATCTTAACTTGAATTTGAATTGTTGTCCTACTTTAAATTTTGTGGTTTTTGTCTACGGTAAGGTCTAAAAATAGGGTATTAATTGACTTTACATCCTAATGGTTCTGTAGTGATATATCAGCAGATATGACTAAAAGCAGCTTCAAGATTGAACATGATTTTGGTATGTTACTGCTGATCATGTATTAGCTATTCTTTGGTTGCTTTTCGTTAATTTATGGATTTTTAATATCCAGAGATAAGGCGTGCTGAGGCTACCAGATTCAGGGGAAAATACCCTGATAGAATTCCAGTATGAATTCATCCTTACCCTTGTCCTTTTCCACCCTTTTGACTTTTTTTCCTCTCTTCGTTTCTGATGTTACAGAATAATTATGATTGTTCCACCACTTTTCTATTCTTTGTGCATTCTGTTGCTTCTTAATTTTTTCCTAGGTATCCATTTTAATATATATAATTGATTTTTGTACAAATGAAGGTTCAAATGATTCAATTGGCTAATTTACTGAAAAGTCTTGTTTTTATTGTGTTATAAGTTCTTCTCTCATTTATGAGCTTTAGAGTTTTGAGCCTAAATCAGGGCTTTGCACTGCTTTCACCTGTAATGCTTGTCTAACTTTTACTTTAAGTATATATGTTAATGGATGACTTTTTTCTTAAAACTTGTTGTGGTGTCTTTACGGCATTTTGATATATATATATATATGAGATTATATTCCCACTTGTTCAGTTCCTATCCAATCACTAATGAACTTTGTGATACTTTGGCAGGTATAACCATGGTGCTTATTTCTTTTTACCATCATATGTCATGCGGACACATGGAGCAAAGCAACAATGTGAAACTGTTAGAACTCTAAGGAAGCAATTAGAGCTTGTTTTTGAGGTTTGAAATCTTTGAGATTTACATTTATATTTTTATGTTCTACACTTCTAAGTGTAGGCTTATTTCATTTAATTTAATATGTAATTACATATTTTATTAATTTTTTATGAATATTTATTAAATATTATATTATTTTTTATATAAGATTATTGTTTTAATTATATAATTGAATAAATGTCTAAGTTTGAGCTTAAAAATGAGAACAATTCTGATAAATTGTTGTCACTCACCAACTTTATATCACTGTTCAGTATAGCCTCTTGTTACAATGATTCTATTATTTCTCATGCATCAGGCCCTGGATACACTAGGGAACACCAAATAGAGGATAAATAGAAGGATTCTTGGTGTAGTAGATAGGTTATAGGCTAATGGAGGTCGTCTTACAGACTTGGTTGATCGTGAAGATGTGGGTACATGCCAAATATTTGAATTTGTCCGCTGCTATAATATTTGATGCGGGCTTATTTAGTTTTTTTTTTTTTTTACTTTTTTCCATACACTTGGACTATCATATTCCCATATCTATACCTGAAAATGTGCTCAGCATGGATGTCAAACACCGACCAAAGAGTCCAAAACCATAGCTATAAAAATTAAATTATTAACTTTGTACTGCATGTTTCGGTCAAGTGTGTTTCATTCCCAACCCAAATCTACCATGGGAACCTCAGCCTACATTGCACCGGATGTTTTGTCTAGGAAAAAATATGATGGGAAGGTAATTCTTATTCCCTGTTTCCATAGTTTTTGGTCTATAAGACATACTATTCTAAGTTGAGCTGAGTAGAACTTCATATGAATGAAAACTTAGAGACTTTTTGGAAATATTTAGATTGCAGATGTTTGGTCTTTTGGGGTTACTTAGAGACATTTTTGTGTTTTTTGTTGTTAGTTTTGTGTTATAATTTGTTCCAAAGTTAGATTTCAAATCCTTAGATTTATAATTAGGGCTTATTAGATTTACTGGTATTTTTAGTCAAATCTAACTGTTCATCTGACCCTGATATTGCCTTTTGTGCTTGTAATTTTAGATATTAGAACTAAAGAATAATTTCTATATAACGTTAAACAACAGTAGTGCAGCATGTTTCTATTTCTGTTCTACTTTTTGCAAATTAATACTATTGTTCCTTGTTAAATAACGGAAGCATTCCATTGTATTGTGAAACCTTTAGTTTTTCTTGATATGAGTTAACTATGAAATATTATTTTCATTTTCTCATATATATGTATTTGGTGATGCATTTATTGCAAATAATTGAGACTCTTTTCAGCAAAAGGATAGTCTTAGATATGGAGGTTAGTTCCTTTAATTCCCTCTTGCTCCTAAGCCTGTGCAGTTATGCTGTTTGATTTTTTTTTGTTTTATCTGGTTATTAGCAACAATGTTTTATTTCTCTTTTGTTGAAATAAATTATGATTCTTGCTTTATGGCGGCATTATTAAAAATTTATCTTTCCATGTCATAATTCAAAGAGATCAGTTAATGTGCTTTGACATATGTGGCTTTAAGGGTCGTATAAGTGATTTCCTTACTGGCCTGACTTTGGCTTACAGGTGCATACTTTGGTTTTCTGTTCCGGTGTTTTGGATTGTCTGGCGGTTGAATTGAAAGCATCAAAGGAATTCTCTAAGTTATATGCAGGCATTGCAATACTTTGGCTTCATCTAAGCTTGAGCTAGCCCTCTGTTGTATATTGTTTCTTCTTCTTTTTTGATCTTTTTCCTTTGATTAATGAGAGGTGATGATGATTTGGCATTCTTTTCTCACCAGGATGAATTTTGTTTTAGAAATAGTAATACTTTGTGAGTGTCTGTGTGTGTGTGTGTTTTTTTATGTATTAAATTACATATTGACTCAATATTTATGTACTAAATTTAAATTCATTAATTTTTATATTTAGTTTTAAAGTTAAAATTTCAAAAATTAAACATAATATAATTTATCATAGAAATAAATATTATTTAATTAAAATAATTTTTTAAAAGGTCATGTTCTTTAGCGGCGTTTGTGAGAAAAGCGCTGCTAAAGGTCTATTCTATAGCAACGTTTGTGGGGAAAGCGCGGTTAAAAATCATGTTCTATAGCGGTGTTTCTTTCATAAACGTCACAAAATGTTAGCGGCATTGTCTTTAGCGACATTTTTGCGGCGCTTGTAAAAACGCCGCAAATAGTTTTAGCAGCGCTTATAGGCCCAAAAAAATGCCGCTAAAAACCTGTTTTGTTGTAGTGCTACTTTTTTAAAAGTTTTCAATTAAACACAAAGATTTAGGTTTAGATCTCACACCTGATTTGAAGACTTAAAAACATTAGTTTTGGACAGGAGTGTGACAGCCCTAAATTGGCCCTAGTCGGAAAGTGGTTTCGGGACCACTAAACCAAGTCATAAAAATAATTAGCCGTCATAGTGGATGCTCATTATATGTACATATGCATGTGTGAAAATTTCATGTTTGAATTTTGTTAATTGTAAGTGAATTTTATCAAATAGGACTTATGTGAGAAAATTTAGAAATGTGCTAGGCAAATGTAAAGTGGCCTATTAATGCATGTTGTGAAAATGATAGGCTTGCATGTCAAATTTCCCTAAATTAAAGCCTAGTGGCCGGCCATGACAAAGGGGGATGGGCAAAACATGTCATAAAACATGTTGTGTAAATGGTTTATGTTGGAATAAATAAAATAAGGAGTATGGGTAATAAAGAAATGGAAAAAGGAAAGAAGGTGTGTGATCCCCCCCCCATTGCCGTGAGTTGAGGGAAAGGAAACAAAAAAAAAGTGTGTTCATCCTTTTCATTTCTTTTGGCCGAAAATTCTAAGGAAGAAAGAAGGAGTTCTTGCTCCATGTTTGGTTTAGAAGAGGATTAGGAGGAGGTTCGGCCATACTTGTATCAAGATTAAGGTATGTTTGATGTTGAGCCATGAGATTCATGCATGTTTTTAGTTGCTAGCTTGATGTTCTTATTAGCCCATGGTTCAAATCTTTGCTATGTCATGGGGATGGTATTCGGCCAAGGTGGGTTTTGTGTTGATATCATTGCATGCTAAATGTGAAGCTTGTTAATGATGCATGTGATGGTGGATTGATAACTCTTGAATCTCCTTTTAGCATCCTTGAGTGAGACATTAAGTTCCTTGTTCAACCATGACCAAAATTGAAATGGTAAGGTGTTGTGATGCATTCGCCATGGTAGGATATAGAAGAGAAATAAGGTTGTTGTTAGATGAAGTAGAGTCTAACAAATGAGCTCAGTATGTGCATTAGTTGCTAGATGGAGAAGAATCGGCTAGCAAGTTGTGTGCTAAGGCGAATGTAATTTGGTATATTATGGGTAATGCATGTGTTGAATTAGTGTAAAGGGAGAGGATGCTTTAATAGTGTATATATGTGTATTAGCCAAGTTTTGAACTTGAAACAAATAGTGTTTAGTCTACACAAGTGACCATACTTGTAGAATGTATTAAGTGTTGCAATCGGCCTTAGCATAGATGTGTATGTTTGGCCATTGGTAGCCTATTGATGGCTTTAGCTTGACTTAGAAAATTCGGCTAAGGGGAAATATTAGCTAGTATGTTGAATTCGATTCGTGATTTCGTACATAAGTGACTCTAATGTCTAATGTATATATCGGCTAAGTACCTTGAGCTTCTCTTTTGATGTTCGAATGAATTGTATTAAATTGTTGATGTGATTAAAAATGCGTATGATCATTGTGTATTTGAGCTAAAAGGTGGCCATATGACCTATCAAACTCCTTGTCATATTCGGCCATAAGCTAGCAAAATGAGACTTTGATAAGTTAAATTTGTTTGAATTAGCTCAAGAGCTTAGGGGACCACAGTTGGATAAGGGAAAGGAAAAAGTGATCGAATAGCCGTTGAAGCCGTTCGACAACATACGAGGTAAGTTTTCGAGCAATGGAACCTAGATTATGATTCGATTAGATTATGTCACAAACAAATCAAAATCATGCTCTTTGAATGTGGCTATTAAGCCGAAACTTGTAAATGTGATAAGTGTCTTGTGTTTGAGCTTTGGTAATGAAAATGAAACATGGATGTGTCATGATTTATTGATGTATGTGCATGGTTATTCGAATGATATCCGGGCTAAGTCCTGAAGGCTTTTGTGTTAAGTGACTATATCCGGACTAAGATCCGAAGGCATTTATGCGAGTTACTATATCCGGGCCAAAACCCGAAGGCATTTGTGCTAGTGACTATATCCGGGCTAAGTCCCGAAGGCATTTGTGCTAGTGATCATATCCGGGCTAAGACCCGAAGGCCTTGTACGAGTGGTTATATCCGGTTCAATCCCGAAGGTACGTGATTCGGGAACGAACGATCTTGCTGTAAAAATTTCAGTTAATACGCTTGTAAAGTCCCAACAATGAGGTATGTTTCGTATGTGCATTGGATTAGTCGATCCCCTTCGAATAATATTCGCTCAGTCGAGTAATGAGCCTCCGGTATTTGGCTAAGATGATCCCTTATGTATGAATATAGGGGCTGGAATGTGAAGTAGGAATGATTTGAGAATATGTATATATGGAATTATCCGTTTAGTTATATGAATGCTATACTTCCGATGTGCTTAAACTCTTTGCTCAAAACTTACTAAGCATAAATTGCTTACTCCGTTTCTTTGTTTCTCTGTTTTATAGATTTTGGCTCGTCAGCTATCGGACTCGGGATTTTTGGAAGTCGAAGTCTCCCACACTATCAAAGCCCCTTTTGGTACAATTTTGGTTGAACTTTGAAATGGCATGTATAGGACTACCCTTTTTGTTGTTGGTCATGTACCCATGGATTTTGTGTAAATTTGGATAGCCATGCGAAAATGGCTTATATACGTTTTTAGCATAGTACTATAATCGTTTTGTATGTTGATCACTAAGAGGTATGGAAATGCTTGGAAACGATTAGCCATTGGAATGGTTAATCATGATTATACTTTGTGCTATGTATGCAAAAAGGGCTAATTGAATCATGGAAACTATGAAATAGGTAAAGTCTACCTTAAAGGTAGATGCTGACAGCAGCAGCGATGTGGATGTGAAAAATCACTAAAAATAGTAGTAATGGAATTAAATAGTGAATAAATTATGTAAATGAGCCTTGATGAATCTACTTTCATATGGAAGATACGAAATGGTCATATGAGCTGTATGTTAAGAGATATTTACGTTTTCGTGAAACAGGGCCAGAACGGCTTCTGGATTCCCTGTTCCGACTTTGGAAATCCATTATAAATTAACCAGAGATAATTAGAAGTCATTCCATATATGTGTAGATTTCTCTTTGAGTCTAGTTTCTATAGAAACAAATGGCATCAGTATTGAATCCCTGTACAGGGAGATATCCAAGTCGTAATGCGTGAAGGTCAGTGTAGTCGATCCCTGTAACATGGGAGACTTCAACTAATAAACTGTACTAATTGGCCCGACCAAAAATTCTAGAAACAAATTTGTAGATGCATATATGAGTCTAGTTTCAGGGAAAAATCACGAAACTGATTTTCGAGTTGTGGAACTCAAGATATGATTTTTAAGGTGACAGTGACATAGTTAGCCACCGTCTGAAATTTTTAAATGGATCGTGAAAATAAATATATTATGTCATTAGCACCTCGTTTCGACTCAAAGAGCGGTCCCGTGCGGGTGTTACAATTAAATTGGTATCAGAGCTACGTTTTAGTCGATTCTAGGACTACCGTAATGCGTTTGGGTTTAGCTATACATGCCATTTTATGTGATTATTTGATAGTGTGGTGATTTCTGACATTTGCAAATGTGTTTATTTATAGTAATGGATCCCGATCCCGATCGAGCGGTAGTGATGATCTTGAGAGTGTAGCGCTGCTCCCTTTAGAGACAAGCCACGGACTCTCAACCTAATGCTAGTAATCGAAATGATGAAGCTAGACAAGTTTTCTATAGCGTGATGAATGATTGGTTCAACCAATACATTCGAACTAATACGGCTGTTCGACAACCTCCATTCCCAACAAACATAACCCCCGCACCTACAATGCCTCCGAGAATCGACCAAATAAGGTCAAATAAGCCCCAATTGATAGAATCCAAAACACGGGCTCTGAATTTAAGGCTACGGATAGTGATGATGCCGAGCAAGCTGAATTTTGGTTGGACAACACTATTCGGTACTCGATGAACTATCTTGCACACCGATGAGTGCCTAAAGTGTACTATCTCCTTGCTACGTGATTACGCCTACTATTGGTGGAATACGTTGACTTCATTGTGCCTAGAGAGCAAGTAACTTGGGAGTTTTTCAAACCGAAGTTTCGAAAAGTATATCGGTCGAGATTCATTGACCAAAAGCGGAAGGAATTTCTTGAACTCAAACAAGGTTCCATGTCGGTTACCAACTATGAACGAAAATTTGTGAGGCTTAGCCAGACAGCGAGAATGCATTTCTTCAGAAGCTGTGATGTGTAAACGCTCCGAAGATGGACTGAATGATGATATAAAGTTGTATGTTGGCATTTTAGAAATCCGAGAATTTGTGGTGCTTGTCGAGCGAGCTTGCAAAGCCGAGGAGCTCGATGAAGGAGAAAAGGAAAGCTGATGTGGGGGCAAAGGAGTTTCGTAAGAGATCATCGGGAAAGCCCTTTCAACAGTCATCGAAGAAATTTAGAGATGATCTAGGCCGATCTAGAGACACTTCGGGATTTTCTAGACGAGATCGCGATCGACCCCAGTGAGCACACGAGTCACTTGATCGCTAGTGTTGGAAATGATCGTCGAGACAGAGCGGAGTGCCGATGTTGTGGTAAATGGCATTCGGGGAGTTGTAGATTCCGTGACGACTCCCGTTACAAGTGCGATCAGTTGACCACTTCATTAAAGATTGCCCGAGGTTGTGCGAATGAATGCAAATCGAGTGGGAACCGGTGCTACCATTGCTCGAGGTAGACCATCTAGAAATACGGGCAATGCTAGTGGTGGTCAGAGAGGATCTAGAGATGCTACGACCAGATCCGAGGCTCGCGCTCTGCTAGGGCTTATGCTATACTGCCGCCGCGAAGATGCTTCCTCGCCGGATGTTATTACCGGTACTTTTACTCTTTTTGATACTAATGTGATTGCTTTGATTGACCCTGGTTCTACTAATTCTTATATATGCGAAACCTTAGCATCCAATAAGACTTTACCTATTGAGTCTACTGAGTTCGTAATTCGGGTGTCAAGTCTCTTGGGTCGTTACGTGCTTGTCGACAAAGTGTGTAAGAAATGTCCCTAGAAATTGAGGTTCTGCTTTTCCCACGGACTTGATGCTTTTTCCGTTTGATGAATTTGATGTTATTCTTGGTTTGGATTGGTTGACCGTGCATGATGCGGTTGTGAATTGCAAAAGCAAGACTATGGATTTGAGGTGCGCAAATAACGAGATGATCCGAGTTGAGTCTACGGACTTAAAGGGTTGCCACCGTAATATCATCAATGCCGGCCCGAAATATGTAAGAAAGGGTGCGAAGCATACCTTGCGTATGTACTTGATGATAAGGAGTTAGAAATAAAACCCGAATCTGCGGTGGTTTGTGAATACCGGATGTTTTCTCGAAGAATTACCGGGTTTGTCACTGTTCGGAGGTAGAGTTTGGTATTGAGCTTGTACACGGACTATGCCGATTTCGATAGCTCAGATCGGATGGCACCAACCGAGTTAAAAGAGTTGAAAGCTCGGTTGCAAGAATTGACGGATAGAGGTTTCGCTCGACCAAGTTTCTCACCTTGGGGTGCACCAAGATTGTTTGTGAAAAGAAGGACGGAACCATGAGGTTGTGCATTGACTATCGTCACCGAATAAAGTGACGATAAAGAATAAATATCCGTTCACAGTATTGATGATTTGTTTGATCAACTAAAGGGAGCCTCGGTGTTTTCAAAGATAGATTTGAGATCGGGTTATTATCGGTTGTGGATTCGAGATTGAATGTACCCAAAACCGCTTTAGCGAGGTACGGTCACTACGAGTTCTTAGTGATGCCGTTCGTGCTCACTAATGCCCTGCGGTATTTATGGATTTGATGAATCGGATCTTGAACGATTTTGGACCGGTTCGTAGTTGTGTTCATTGATGACATCTTGGTCTATTCAAGAGATGAGACCGAACATCTTTGAACACCGAGATTAGTGTTGCAAATTTTACGGATAAGCGGTTATATGCTAAGTTCAGCAAGTGTGAGTTCGGTTAAGAGAGGTTAGCTTCTTGGGTCATGTGGTATCTCAGACGGTATTCGAGTCGACCGAGCAAAATTTCAGCCATACTTAACTGGAAGCCTCCAGAAATATTCTTGAGGTTCGAGCTTTTTGGGACTTGCTTACACTACCGACAGCGGTTTGTAAAGGTTTCTTAATGATAGCCACACTCATGACGGCTACTTCAAAAGATGTTAAGTTCGAATGGACGGAAAAATGTCGAAAAGTTTTGATCAACTGAAAACTTATTTGACTGAAGCTCAATTTTAGTGCAGCCGAATCGGGCAAAGAGTTTGTCATCTATAGTGACGCCTCCCTACTTGGGTTAGGTTGCGTATTGATGCAAGAAGGTCGAGTTGTGGCCTATCGTCGAGACAATTAAAGCCACATAGAAAAATTATCCGACCCACGATCTCGAATTAGCTGCCATCGTATTCGCCTTGAAAATATGGCGACATTACTTATTTGGTGAGAAGTGCCATGTATTTTCGGATCACAAAAGTCTCAAATATTTGATGACTCAAAGAGACTTGAATCTGCGACAAAGACGTTGGCTCGAGTTGTTAAAAGATTATGAGCTTGTCATTGATTATCACCGGAAAGGCTAATGTGGTTGCGGACGCCTTAAGCGGAAATCACTTTGTTTGCTTTACTGACGATGAATGTACACTTGTCTATTCTACCCGACAATGTGTTAGTAGCGAATTAAAGGCCAAACCATTATTGATTCATCAAATTCGTGAAGCTCGAAAAGTCGACGATGAGTTGGTTGCAAAACGGGCTGAATGTGTTCGAATGTGGAATCGGAGTTTCAAATTGATGATGACGATTGTTTGAGGTACGAAATCGGTTGTGTGTTCCAAGAAATTCGAACTCATTTCAATGATTCGAGCGAAGCTCATTGTAGCCGAATGTCAATTCACCCGGGAGTACGAAAATGTACAACGATCCGAGACGTCGCTTTGGTGGCATGGTATGAAACGAGACATTTTCGATTTTGTTTGAAGTGTTTAATATGTCGACAAGTAAAGGCGAACATCAAGTGCCTACGGGTTTACTTCACCGATCATGATACCTGAATGGAAATGGGAACGAGTCACGATGGATTTTGTATCTGGGTTGCCAGTGTCGGCAAGTAAGAAAGATGCGATTTGGGTCGTTGTTGATAGACTGACTAAGTCGGCTCACTTTATCCCCGTACGTACGGATTTTTCATTGGATAAACTAGCTGAATTGTATGTTTCTCAGATTGTGAGATTACACGAGGTACCTATTTCTATTGTGTCGGATAGAGATCCGAGATTCACCTCACAATTTTGGAAGAAATTGCAAGAAGCTTTGGGCACCAAGTTGCATTTTAGCACCGTTTTTCACCCCCAAACCGATGGTCAATCCGAGCGGATAATTCAGATACTTGAGGATATGTTGAGATGTTGCATCCTCGAGTTCAGCGGTTCGTGGGAGCGGTATTTACCTTTGATTGAATTCGCTTACAACAATAGTTTTCAATCAAGTATTAAGATGGCACCTTACGAGGCCTTGTACGAGCGTAAATGCCGTACACCATTGTTTTGGACCGAACTCGGTGAAGGTAAAATTTTCAGAGTTGATTTGATTAAAGATGCTGAACAGAAAGTAAAAGTAATCCGTGAAAGTCTAAAGGCAGCCACAGATCGTCAGAAATCGTACGCGGATTTGAAACGAAAAGACATTGAATATCAGGTGGGAGATAAAGTGTTGCTTAAAGTTTCACCTTGGAGAAAGATACTCCGATTTGGCCGTAAGGGCAAACTGAGTCCGAGATTCATCGAGCCATATGAGATATCCGAACGAGTCGGTCCGATTATGTGATCGTTTGATTTTGCCCCCTGAACTTGAAAAGATTCACGACGTCTTTCATGTTTCGATGCTTCGACGTTATAGATCTGATCCGTCGCACGTAATTAGTCCATCAGAGGTTGAAATTCAAGCCAATATGAGTTATGAAGAAGAACCAATTCGTATCCTAGCACGTGAAGTGAAAGAGTTGCGAAACAAAAGGGTTCCGCTAGTAAAAGTGTTATGGCTCAAACACGGGATAGAAGAAGATACTTGGGAACCCGAGAACCCTATGAAAGAGCGATACCCAAACCTATTTACCGGTAAGATTTTCGAGGACGAAAATTTCTTAAGTGGGGGAGAGTTGTGACAACCCTAAATTGACCCTAGTCAGAAAGTGGTTTCGGGACCACTAAACCGAGTCATAAAAATAATTAGCCGTCATAGTGGATGCTCATTATATGTACATATGCATGTGTGAAAATTTCATGTTTGAATTTTGTTAATTGTAAGTGAATTTTATCAAATAGGACTTATGTGAGAAAATTTAGAAATGTGCTAGGCAAATGTAAACTGGCCTATTAATGCATGTTGTGAAAATGATGGGCTTGCATGTCAAATTTCCCTAAATTAAAGCCTAGTGGCCGGCCATGACAAAGGGGATGGGCAAAACATGTCATAAAACATGTTGTGTAAATGGTTTATGTTGGAATAAATAAAATAAGGAGTATGGGTAATAAGGAAATGGAAAAAGGAAAGAAGGTGTGATCCCCCCATTGTCGTGAGTTGAGGAAAGGAAACAAAAAAAAAAAAGTGTGTTCATCCTTTTCATTTCTTTTGGCCGAAAATTCTAAGGAAGAAAGAAGGAGTTCTTGCTCCATGTTTGGTTTAGAAGAGGATTAGGAGGAGGTTCGCCATACTTGTATCAAGATTAAGGTATGTTTGATGTTGAGCCATGAGATTCATGCATGTTTTTAGTTGCTAGCTTGATGTTCTTATTAGCCCATGGTTCAAATCTTTGCTATGTCATGGGGATGGTATTCGGCCAAGGTGGATTTTGTGTTGATATCATTGCATGCTAAATGTGAAGCTTGTTAATGATGCATGTGATGGTGGATTGATAACTCTTGAATCTCCTTTTTAGCATCCTTGAGTGAGACATTAAGTTCCTTGTTCAACCATGACCAAAATTGAAATGGTAAGGTGTTGTGATGCATTCGGCCATGGTAGGATATAGAAGAGAAATAAGGTTGTTGTTAGATGAAGTAGAGTCTAACAAATGAGCTCGTATGTGCATTAGTTGCTAGATGGAGAAGAATCGGCTAGCAAGTTGTGTGCTAAGGCCGAATGTAATTTGGTATATTATGGGTAATGCATGTGTTGAATTAGTGTAAAGGGAGAGGATGCTTTAATAGTGTATATATGTGTATTAGCCAAGTTTTGAACTTGAAACAAATGGTGTTTAGTCTACACAAGTGACCATACTTGTAGAATGTATTAAGTGTTGCAATCGGCCTTAGCATAGATGTATATGTTCGGCCATTGGTAGCCTATTGATGGCTTTAGCTTGACTTAGAAAATTCGGCTAAGGGGAAATATTAGCTAGTGTGTTGAATTCGATTTGTGATTTCGTACATATGTGACTCTAATGTCTAATGTATATATGGGCTAAGTACCTTGAGCTTCTCTTTTGATGTTCGAATGAATTGTATTAAATTGTTGATATGATTAAAAATGCGTATGATAATTGTGTATTTGAGCTAAAAGGTGGCCATATGACCTATCAAACTCCTTGTCATATTCGGCCATAAGCTAGCAAAATGAGACTTTGATAAGTTAAATTTGTTTGAATTAGCTCAAGAGCTTAGGGGACCACAGTTGGATAAGGGAAAGGAAAAAGTGATCGAATAGCCGTTGAAGCCGTTCGACAATATCCGAGGTAAGTTTTCGAGCAATGGAACCTAGATTATGATTCGATTAGATTATGTCACAAACAAATCAAAATCATGCTCTTTGAATGTGGCTATTAAGCCGAAACTTGTAAGTGTGATAAGTGTCTTGTGTTTGAGCTTTGGTAATGAAAATGAAACATGGATGTGTCATGATTTATTGATGTATGTGCATGGTTATTCGAATGATATCCGGGCTAAGTCCTGAAGGCTTTTGTGTTAAGTGACTATATCTGGACTAAGATCCGAAGGCATTTATGCGAGTTACTATATCCGGGCCAAAACCCGAAGGCATTTGTGCTAGCGACTATATCCGAGCTAAGTCCCGAAGGCATTTATGCTAGTGATCATATCCGGGCTAAGACCCGAAGGCCTTGTGCGAGTGGTTATATCCGGTTAAATCCCGAAGGTACGTGATTCGGGAACGAGCGATCTTGCTGTAAAAATTTCAGTTAATACGCTTGTAAAGTCCCAACAATGAGGTATGTTTCGTATGTGCATTGGAATAGTCGATCCCCTTCGAATAATATTCGCCGATCGAGTAATGAGCCTCCGTATTTGGCTAAAATGATCCCTTATGTATGAATATAGGGCTGGAATTTGAAGTAGGAATGATTTGAGAATATGTATATATGGAATTATCCGTTTAGTTATATGAATGCTATACTTCCGATGTGCTTAAACTCTTTGCTCAAAACTTACTAAGCATAAATTGCTTACTCCGTTTCTTTGTTTATCTGTTTTATAGATTTTGGCTCGTCAGCTATCGGACTCGGGATTTTTGGAAGTCGAAGTCTCCCACACTATCAAAGCCCCCTTTTGGTACAATTTTGGTTGAACTTTGAAATGGCATGTATAGGACTACCCTTTTTGTTGTTGGTCATGTACCCATGGATTTTGTGTAAATTTGGATAGCCATGCGAAAATGGCTTATATACGTTTTTAGCATAGTACTATAATTGTTTTGTATGTTGATCACTAAGAGGTATGGAAATGCTTGGAAACAATTAGCCATTGGAATGGTTAATCATGATTATACTTTGTGCTATGTATGCAAAAAGGGCTAATTGAATCATGGAAACTATGAAATAGGTAAAGTCTACCTTAAAGGCAGATGCTGACAGCAGCAGCGATGTGGATGTGAAAAATCACTAAAAATAGTAGGAATGGAATTAAATAGTGAATAAATTATGTAAATGAACCTTGATGAATCTACTTTCATATGGAAGATACGAAACAGTCATATGAGTTGTATGTTAAGAGATATTTAGGTTTTTGTGAAACAGGGCCAGAACGGTTTCTGGATTCCCTGTTCCGAATTTGGAAATTCATTATAACTTTACCAGAGATAATTAGAAGTCATGCCATATATGTGTAGATTCCTGTTTGAGTCTAGTTTCTATAGAAACAAACGGCATTAGTATTGAAGCCCTGTACAGGGAGATATCCAAGTTGTAATGCGCGAAGGTCAGTGTAGTCGATCCCTGTAACATGGGAGACTTCAGCTAATAAACTGTACTAATTGGCCCGAGAAAAAATTCTAGAAAAAAATTTGTAGATGCATCTATGAGTCTAGTTTCAGAGAAAAATCACGAAACTGATTTTCGAGTTGTGGAACTCAAGATATAATTTTTAAGGTGACAGTGACACAGTTAGCCAGCTGTCTGGAAATTTTTAAATGGACTGTGAAAATAATTATATTATGTCTGTTAGCACCTCGTGTTCGACTTCGGCAGCGGTCCCAGGTACGGGGTGTTACAATTAAATTGGTATCAGAGCTACGGTTTAGTCGATTCTAGGACTACCGTAATGCGTTTGGGTTTAGCTATACATGCCATTTTATGTGATTATTTGATAGTGTGGTGATTTACGACATTTGCAAATGTGTTTATTTATAGTAATGGATCCGATCCCGACCGAAGCGGTAGTGATGATCTTGAGAGTGTAGCGCTGCTCCGCACAAGGGACAGGCCGGTGGACTCTCAACCTAATGCTAGTAATCCAAATGATGAAGCTAGACAAGCTTTCTATAGCGTGATGAATGATTGGTTCAACCAATACATTCGAACTAATCTGGTGTTCGACAACCTCCATTCCCAACAAACATAACCCCGCACCTACAATGCCTCCGTGGCGACCAAATAAGGTCAAATAAGCCCCAGTTGATAGAATACGAAAACACGGGGCTACTGAATTTAAGGCTACGGATAGTGATGATGCCGAGCAAGCTGAATTTTGGTTGGACAATACTATTCGAACTCGATGAACTATCTTGCACACCGATGAGTGCCTAAAGTGTACTATCTCCTTGCTACGTGATTCTGCCTACTATTGGTGGAATACGTTGACTTCTGTTGTGCCTAGAGAGCAAGTAACTTGGGAGTTTTTCCAAACCGAGTTTTGGAAAAAGTATATCGATCGAGATTCATTGACCAAAAGCGGAAGGAATTTCTTGAACTCAAACAAGGTTCCATGTCGGTTCTGACTATGAGCGAAAATTTGTGAGGCTTAGCCAGATGCAGCGAGAATGCATTTCTTGAAGTGTGATGTGTAAACGCTCAAGATGGACTGAATGATGATATAAAGTTGTATGTTGGCATTTTAGAAATCCGAGAATTTGTGGTGCTTGTCGAGCGAGCTTGCAAAGCCGAGGAGCTCGATGAAGGAGAAAAGGAAAGGCGATGTGGGGCAAAGGAGTTTCAGAAGAGATCATCGGAAAGCCCTTTCAACAGTCATCGAAGAAATTTAGAGATGATCTAGGCCGATCTAGAGACACTTGGGCTTTTCTAGACGAGATCGCGATCGACCCCAGTGAGCACACGAGTCACTTGATCGCTAGTGTTGGAAATGATCGTCGAGACAGAGCGGAGTGCCGATATTGTGGTAAATGGCATTCGGGAGTTGTAGATTCCATGACACTCCTGTTACAAGTGCGGATCGATTGACCACTTCATTAAAGATTGCAGGGTTGTGCGAGCAGAATGCAAATCGAGTGGGAAGCCGGGTGCTACCACTTTCGAGGTAGACCATCTAGAAATACGGGCAATGCTAGTGGTGGTCGAGAGGATCTAGAGATGCTACGACCAGATCCGAGGCTCGCGCTCTGCTAGGGCTTATGCTATCTGCCGCGAAGATGCTTCCTCGCCGGATGTTATTACCGTACTTTTACTCTTTTGATACTAATGTGATTGCTTTGATTGACCTGGTTCTACTCATTCTTATATATGCGAAACCTTAGCATCCAGTAAGACTTTACCTATTGAGTCTACTGAGTTCGTAATTCGGGTGTCAAGTCCCTTGGGTCGTTACGTGCTTGTCGACAAAGTGTGTAAGAAATGTCCCTAGAAATTGAGGTTCCTGTTTTCCGGCGGACTTGATGCTTTTTCCGTTTGATGAATTTGATGTTATTCTTGGTTTGGATTGGTTGACCGTGCATGATGCGGTTGTGAATTGCAAAAGCAAGACTATGGATTTGAGGTGCGCAAATAACGAGATGATCCGAGTTGAGTCTACGGACTTAAAGGGTTGCCATTGTAATATCATCAATCTTGGCCCAAAATATGTAAGAAAGGGTGCGAAGCATACCTTGCGTATGTACTTGATGATAAGGAGTTAGAAATAAAACCGAATCATGCGGTGGTTTGTGAATACCGGATGTTTTCCGAAGAATTACGGGTTTGCCACTGTTCGGGAGGTAGAGTTTGGTATTAAGCTTGTACACAGGACTACGCCAATTTTGATAGCTCCGTGTCGGATGGCACCAACCGAGTTAAAAGAGTTGAAAGCTTCGATTGCAGAATTGACGGATAGAGGTTTCGCTCGACCAAGTTTCTCACCTTAGGGTGCACCAGTATTGTTTGTGAAAAGAAGGGCGGAACCATGAGGTTGTGCATTGACTATCGTCATGAATAAAGTGACGATAAAGAATAAATATCCGTTACCGCGTATTGATGATTTGTTTGATCAACTAAAGGGAGCCTCAGTGTTTTCAAAGATAGATTTGAGATCGGGTTATTATCAGTTGTGGATTCGAGATTCGAATGTACCCAAAACTATTTTCAGAACGAGGTACGGTCACTACGAGTTCTTAGTGATGCCGTTCGGGCTCACTAATGCCCCTGCGGTATTTATGGATTTGATGAATCGGATCTTCAGACAGTATTTGGACCGGTTATCCATGTATCCGAATTATAGTCCGATGTGTTCAACGGGTAAAGTTCTACTCAAATGGAGGAATATTCGAGATGTAAAGAGACGTATTGGTAAGTGATGTGAAATGGATATTTTGGACAGGTATGTATTTAACCCTCGGGTTGAGTATTGATACAACCACGATAAGGTAATAAGATGATGAAAAATGATTAGAAATGTGACATGTGTTTTAGTGATGCATGCTAATGTTGATTGGTATGACTGCTTGTTATGTTATTATTTGCATATGAACTTACTAAGAATTTATGCTTACTCCCTCCTTCTTACTCATTGTAGTTTTGGCCAAGCCATTTCAGTGATCGGGATAGGTCGAAGGCTCATCACACTATCCTAAGACTTTTGGTAAAGGCTTGTAAATTTAAGTATGGCATGTATAGCAATATATCTATTTTGTGTAAATGATCTTATGGTATGGTAATGGAATGGTTGAGGAAATGTTTGATAATGATAAATTATGAAAATGGTTAGTTTAGATTATGTTTGATGATAAGGAAAATTAATAAGATACTTAGTGTATAAAAACTCATCAAAAGGGATGAAATTTGCCATAAACAGGATCTTGCAGCAACAACGACGCGAGTTTGAAAATTTACTAAAAATCATAGAAATTTCATTTGGTGATGGACTACATATCAAATTGAAGCTTATTATGTCTAGTTTCACATGAAACAAATGAAACAAGAAAAGGAATTATATGTTAGAAGATATTAGAATTTTAGTGAAATAGGGGCATAGCAGTTTCTGAATCCCCTGTTCGAACTTTAGAAATTCACCATAAATTGTAAAGATATAATTAGGTAGTGTATTTTATATTCTCAGAATCCTTATTGAGTCTAGTTTCAGGAGAAATAAGCCTCATATTCATATGAATTTTTTACAGAGAGAAATGTGGTTCGTAGTAAATAGAGGTCAGACCAGTCAAGTCCTGAAACAGGGGTAACTTTAACTAATAAACTGTACTAAATGGCCCAACCAAAAATTCTAGAAAAATTTAGTAAATAGATATATGAGTCTAGATTCAGGGAAAATTTACAGATCTTGATTTCGAGTTTCGTAACTCGAGATATGATTTTTCTTGTAACTGTGACGCGAGTAGCTAGAAAGCTGTGAATGTAGAAACAAATGATTTGAAGTTCTTAAATTGATAAATTATGTTCGGTAACCCCTCAAGCTCAACTCCGGTGATGGTCTCAGGCGTGGGGGCGTTACAATTTCTGGGTTAAATGTTATTTTATTCAATCTTGCTTCTATTGTTTAATCTTTGGGTTTGAATGTTTTTAGCATGGAAGTGTTATTGCTGTCACTGGCACTAGAAAGTACAGCAACAGTTCAAGCTAACAAGCATGACAACGGAAGTTGCTTAAGGATTAGAGGAATTTAATCCATGATAAGCCATAAAATTAACATGTTTTTAATCCCATTCTTGATGCGTTTTTGGATGATTTATTATATAAATTAGTGAATTTGATGTTCTTAATTCTTTAAATTTATGTTTCTATACTTAGGTAAGCATAGGGGAGTGAAAAGAGTAAAAAAGAAGCCAAAATCGAGTAAAAAAATATTTTTTTCAACATCCACACGACATGAGCATTTCCACACGGGCTGGCACACGCCCTTGTGCCAACCAGTGTCGATTTCACACCTTGTTTCCCAAACACACAAAAAAACCCAATTTTTAAGCTTTTTGAGAATTCTAAAGTCTATAAATAACAATTAGAAGAAGACCTAAGGGGAGCCAGCAGAAAAGATTAAAGAAATTACTCAAAGAACACCATCAGAGCCAACTCAGAAGCGGATCTCCTTCAAGATTGAAGATCTCCTTTTAACTTTTTTTGAAGTTTATTTGAATTTCTTTATGTCTTGTAGTTTTTCTAACTTCGAGATGCTTTCTTTTTAGATTATGAACTAAATTCCCTAAAACAAATGTAACGCCCCCATGCCCGAAACCGTCGCCGGAGTCAAGCTTGAGGGGTTACCGAACATAATTTATCAAATTAAGAACTTCAAATCATTTGTTTCTACATCACAGCTTTCTAGCTACCCGCATCACAGTTACAAGAAAAATCATAACTCGAGTTACGAAACTCGAAATCAAGATCCGTAAATTTTCCCTAAATCTAGACTCATATATATATTTACTAATTCTTTTATAGAATTTTTAGTTGGGCCAATTAGTACATTTTATTAGTTAAAGTATCCCCTATTTCAGGGTTCGACTGCTCTAAAATCTATGTATTACGAATCAGATATCTCTCTATACAGAATTTCAATGACTACAAGGTTTGTTTATATTAAAATTATACTAAATAAGGAATCTGTACATATAAAGAATGACTTCTAATTATTTTTTAAAATTTATTATGAATTTTAAAGTCGAACAGAGGATCCAAAATCACTCGCCCTGTTTCACAAGGTTTCAAATATCTCATAAAGTATAATTTATATGCCTGTTTTTTTATCCATATGAAAATAGACTCATTAATATTCAATTTCATAACTTGCTCATCATTTAATTCCATTTATACTATTTTTAGTGATTTTTCAAATTCATGTCATTGCTGCAGCAATATTACATTTTAAGGCAAATTTCATCTTTTCATGAGTTGTTATGAACTAGATAACCTATTAAACTTCCATGATATCAAACATGATCTAAATTTAACCATCACCATGACTTATCAATATCAAACATTTCCTCAACCAATCATGGCCATATCATAAAATTATTTACACAAAATAAGTATATTGCTATACATGCCATACTTAAGTTTTACAAGCCATTTACCCAGATGAAAGTCCTTTGGATAGTGTGATCGAACCTTTGACCTGTCCCGATTCCCGAGCTGGCTTGTTGAAAACTACAATAAATAAAGAGGAGGGAGTAAGCATAAATGCTTAGTAAGTTCATATGTAAATAACAAGTAACATAACAATACAAATATACCAAACAACTTTAGCATGGTATCACCAAAACATATATCACATTTCTAAACATCATTCATCATCTTACCACTTTATCGTTGTTGTATCTATTTTCAACCCGAGGGTTAAGAACATACCTTTCCAAAGTGTCCATTTCACAACACTTACCAAAACGTCGCTTGCACCTTAAGTGTTCTTCCATTTCACTAGAAATTTCACCGTTGAACACATCGAATACAACTCGGATACGGATAATTTGCACATAAGTGCCTCATATGTAATCAAGAAATCATGTAACCCGCCCCTAAGTGAACTCAGACTCAACTCAATGAGCTCAGGCGTTCGCATCCGTAAGTGAACTCAGACTCAACTCAACGAGTTCGGATGCCTAGTTACATTTCACGAACTCGGACTCAACTCAACGAGTTCGGACATTCGCATCCATAAGTGAACTCGGACTCAAGTCAACGAGTTCGGATGCTCAACCATCCTAGTGACATGTCACTTGTATCCTAATCTATTCCTAAGGTTCAAACGGATTTTCCTCGAACACATATCCTTGCCATCTTTAGTAAAATACCAAAACCAATACTCGGTAGTACTTTATATTTAACAATTAATACACATAATTTGCATTTTATTCAAAATAACCACAAAGCATATATTTCATAATAAAATCAGCATATCATATAATTAACATCAATAACTTAAAAATAACAATTATGCTACATTATTTACACATGAACTTACCTTGGTACCAAAATATAAAGATTTTGCAATTTAGTCCACAATCTTTTCTTTTCCTCGATCGCGACTTGAATCTCGTTTCTCTTGATCTATAATGCCAAATTAATCTTATTTAATACATAGATTCATCAAAACAGCATTTAATACGAACTTTGAAAAAATTACACTTTTGCCCCTAGGCTCGGGAATTAAACTTTATTCCTTATTCTTATGTTTTATAACATGCTGATCATTTTTCCCTTCTATGGCAACATCAAATTCTTACTCTAACATATACTTGTGACTATTAGGTATTTTTGCCGATTAAGCCCTTTTACTCGTTTTCACTCAAAACCGAGTAGCACAAGTTGTCTAACATAATTTAAAACCCCATATTCTATCATAAAACATCAAAATACACAAATTTCACCTATGGGTATTTTTCCAAATATAAACCCTAGGTTGAATTATTGCTACCATAAGCTTAATCGAGCTACCGAGATTCCAAAAACGTAAAGAACATTAAAAACGAGGCTTGGAATCACTTACTATGGAGCTTGGAAGCTTGAAACAAACCCTAACTATGGAGAACCCTTGAAATTTCAGCCTAATGAAGAAGATGGACAGAAATTGGCTTTTAATTTTGTTTTTAATTCATTTTAATAACTAAATGACCAAAATGCCCTTACTACTAAACTTTCCAAAAATTCCATCCATGTCCAATTTTTGTCCATAGACTTATAAATTGGTCAAATTTTTATTTAAGACCTCCTAATTAATATTTCAATGCAATTTCATACTAAAAACTTCTGGAATGCAAATTTTGCAACTTATTCGATTTAGTCCCTACTTTCAATTTAAGCACTTTAGGCATAGAATTTCATCAAGAAATTTTCACACAATCATGCAATCATATCATATTCATCAAAATAATTATAAAATAATTATTTCTATCTCGGATTTGTGGTCACAAAACTACTATTCCGATTAAGCCCTAATTCAGGATATTACATACCTAGGGAAAATGAAACCTATGATGAATCTTATTATTTGATTTCTGAATTACATGATAAATACTTGATTCTTGTTCTCAATTATGTATGCTTATTTTGTGCTTTAATATTTTAGGGATATTAATTCATGTTTAATGTTCTTATTTCAGTGGAGTAAAAGTCCCCATTTAAGAGTAGATCTAGTATAATTGAGTGGAGTTGCATGCAATCCTAGAAATAGAATGACATAAATCTACCAAATTAAAGTTAAATCTAATAGGGGAATCTATAGATCAAGTTAATGCGACAATAGGGGTTTTAATTAGAAAGAGATTTTGATTAATCAACCTAGAGTTAGTTGTTCTTACTTTCAAAAGAGATATTAACATAATTTAGGGATTTCTACAGATCAAGACACAAGTGAATAAATTATGTAATTTAGATTCGAAAAAATAAGTGAAGTCTAGGTAGATTCTTTCTTGGGTATTGTCTTTCTCCTTGGTTAGCTTCAAATATTTTCCTAATTCATTATCTATTGTGTTCTTAGTTAATTTAGATTAGTAAATTTAGATTAAAACAATCATCCCAATTTATTAGCTAAATAATAGAAAAATAGTAATTACTAGTACTTTTAGTCCTCATGGATATGATATTCCCTACTCATCATAGCTATACTATTGTTCGATAGGTGCGCTTGCCTTTGTCGTAATTATAGTTAGTTTAGTGACCAGCAAGTTTTTGGCACCGTTTCTGGGGACTAAAATATTAGGAACACTCGATTTTTATTAAAATATTAGGACTAATTTTTTTCTTTTATTTACTTCTGGCAGGTTCCTTTAGTTTATGACTAGAAGGAATCCATTGGGACCATTAGTATTTGATAGTGAAATTGAAAGTAAAACTTGCAAAAATCGTAGAGACATAAGGCAGAGTCGACAGAATATAGTGCAAGAATAAGAGGATGTTATAATTATTACTGAGGAGATAGTTGATAATTAGAATAATCAGTTACCTCCTGTGGTTGCTGCGAATCCTACAAATCTGAACCCTGCTCGTCATACTATGTACTATTATGCTAAGCCTACTCTATCTAGGGCTGAATTGAGTATTGTTAGACCCACCATTGCTGCGAAGAATTTTGAATTGAAGCTGAACACTATTCAAATGATACAAGAATTTGTTCAATTTGATGGTTTGCATGACGAAGATCAAAATACTTATTTGGCTAACTTTCTGGAAGTCTGTGATACTTTCAACATAAATGGCATTTCTAACAATGCCATTCACCTACGATTGTTTCCCTTCTTGTTGAGGAATAAAACTAAATAGTGGTTGAATTTTTTACCACGAAGGTCTATCACTAGTTGGGATCAAATGACCAAGAACTTACTGAAGTACTTCCCACCAGATAAGATAGCTAAGTTGAGGAATATGTCTCTTCCTTCATGCAAATTGACTTAGGGACGCTATATGATGCATGTAAGAGGTATAAGGATTTATTAAGAAGATACCCTCACCATGGGTTACCTCTTTGGCTACAAGTTCAAACCTTCTACAACGGTTTGAATCCCTCAACTAGGCAGTTAACCAATGCAGCAACTAGTGGTACTTTTAACAATAAAACACCTAAAGAGGCTTATGAGTTTATAGAGGAGATGTCACCGAATAATTATCAATGGCAAGTCATAAGGATGTAGCCGACAAAAACAGGTAGTGTTTTTGACTTAGATGCGGTCACCATGTTATTGAATCAGGTAGAACTTTTGAATAAAAAGATTGATGGTTTATATGTTTCTATGTAGGTACATTCAGTGATGCAATGTGATGCAAATGGAGGTGGAATAAATAATTCAGATTATTTACCCTTCGGTCCTAGCGTGGACAATGAGCAAATAAATTATATGGGTAATAATTCTAAACCTTAAAATAATCCTTATAGTAATAACTATAATGCAGATGGAGGAACCACCCAAATTTCTCATGGGGTGGTCAAGGAAACCAAAGACCACAACCCCCTTCGGGCTTTCAACAACAACCTTATCAGTAAGAGAAGAAACCGAACCTTGGAGAGATGTTAGCAAAATTCATTTCGTTGTCAAAGACCTGCTTTCAAAACACCGTAACAGCTTTGAAAAGTCAACAAGCGTCAATTCATGGGCTCAAAAATAAAATTAGACAGCTGCTAAATTAGTTTAAAAAAGGTAGCAAGGTACATTACCTAGTAACATCGAACCCAACCCAAAAGAGCATGTGAAAGCAATTACAACCTGAAAATTAGCTACAACAGGAATCTAATAGGGAAAATAACGAGAGGGTACAAGTCGAATTGAGTGAAACATTGATACTTAAAGAATATAAACCACCGATCCCATATCCAGTAAAGTTGAAGAAAGACTGCATGGATGGACAATTTGGTAAATTTCTTCAACTTTTCAAACAATTGCATATTAACTTACTTTTTGTTGAAGCTATTTCGTAGATGCCTACATATGCAAAATTCTTGAAGGAGCTATTAACAAATAAAAAAAAGTTTGAAGAGCTATCCACTGTGAAACTCAACAAGGAATGTTCAGTAATTCTACAAAATAAACTACCAACTAAGCTGAAAGATCCAGGAAGTTTTACTATTCCCTATTTTATTGGTAGTTTAAACATTGAGAAAGCATTAGCTGATTTGGGTGCTAGCATTAATTTAATGCCTCATAAGATGTTCAAGCAGCTTGGTCTTGGGGAACCAAAACCCATTAGGATGAGTATTCAATTAGTTGATAGATCTATTAAACATCCTAGGGGTATTATTAAAGATGTCCTCGTAAAAGTAGATAAATTCATATTCCCTGTTGCTTTTTTTGTGCTTACATGGATGAGGATGCTGAGGTGCCTTTAATATTAGGTCACCCATTTTTAGCTATTGCTAGGGCTATCATTGATGTGGGTGATGGTAAACTTGTGCTTAAGGTAGGTGATGAAGAGATTATTTTTAAAATCTATGATGCCATACGATTCTCTAAAGAACAAGATGATTCCTATTATTTTATTGACTCAATTGACCATGTTATTCAAGATTCATTACAGGAAAATATTCATAAGGACACGTTGAAACTGTGTCGTGTCTAAGGAGAGAAGGTAGCTGGCAATATTGCTGTGGTAAGGGAGACGAAAATTAATTTAGATTCTAATGAGTCTTCACTAAGACCGATGAATTATGAGGGCATTGAGGTAAATGATGAATTAAAATTAAAACCTTCTATTGAAGAACCTCCCAAATTGGAATTGAACCAATTACCAAATCACCTACAGTAAGCGTTTCTTGGAAATAATTTTACGTTACCAATGATTATTGCTTCAAATTTGCAGGCAAATGAGAAATATAAGTTATTGCAAGTATTAAAGGAGCATAAAAGAGCTATAGCTTGGAAGATTTCTAACATTAGAGGGATCAGTCCTTTTTGCACCTATAAAATTTTAATGGATTTCTGACATTAGAGGGATCAGTCCTTCTTTTTGCACCCATAAAATTTTAATGGAGGATGAATACAAACCATGCTTGCAAGCTCAAAGATGGCTAAATCCAAACATGAAAGAAGTCATTAAGGCTGAGGTAATTAAACTTCTAGATGCTAGAGTTATTTATCCTATTTCTGATAGTACTTGGGTAAGACCTATGCAGGTTATTCCTAAGAAGGGAGGCATAACTATTGTAGCCAACAAGAAGAACAAGCTAATTCCAACAAGAATAGTCATGGGATGGAGAGTTTGTATTGACTATAGGAAGTTGAACGATGCCAGATAAAAGATCACTTCCCTCTACCATTCATTGATCAAATGTTGGAAATATTATCTGAGCATATGTATTATTGCTTCCTAGATGGACTCTCTGGCTACTTTCAAATCCCGATAGCCCCCGAGGACCAAGAAAAAATGACATTTACATGTCTATATGGTACATTGCTTATCGAAGAATGCCTTTTGGATTATGTAATGCTCCTGCTACTTTTCAGCGTTGCATGCTGGCCATTTTTGAGGAACTTGTAGAAGACATTATAGAGGTATTTATGGATGACTTTTTGGTATTTGGTAATTCTTTTCATCTTTGTTTTAAAAACTTAAAACAAGTTCTAATAAACGAACCATGTGCTTAATTGGGAAAAATGTCACTTTATGGTTCGAGAAGGAATAGTGTTGGGCCATAAAATTTATAGTAAAGTGTTGAGGTTGATAAAGCAAAAATTGAAACCATTGAATAATTACCTCCCCCTAGATCAGTTAAGCCTATTCAAAGCTTTTAGGACATGCTAGGTTCTATAGAAGGTTTATTAACGATTTTTCTAAAATATCTAAGCCTTTAACGAATTTGCTAGAAAATGATGCCCTTCGATTTTAGTTAGAAATGTTTAGAAGCATTTAATACTCTTAAAGAAAAATTAATTAATGCTCCGATTGTAGTTACACCTGATTGGAATTTACCCTTTGAACTAATGTGTGATACGAGTGTTTTTGCAGCAGGTGCAGTTTTTGGACAGTGAAAAGACAACCATTTTCAACCAATTTATTATGCTAGCAAGACATTGATAGATGCACAAGAAAAATACACTACTACAGAAAAAGAATTGCTAGCTGTGGTTTTTGCATTCGATAAATTTAGACCAAATTTGATATTATATAAAGTTGTTGTTTACACTGACCATTCAGCTCTTCATTATCTCCTAACTATATCAGATGTAAAACCTCGACTTATAAGATAAATTTTATTATTGTAGGAGTTTGATTTGGAAATCCAGGATAAGAAGTGAGCTGAAAATCTTACAGCAGATCACCTTTCCAGACTATAGAATTCACATCTCAAGGAGCTTAATGAGAATGAGATAAATGACACATTCCCTGAGGAACAACTCTTGGTTATAACCGATTTTGAAGCCCCTTGGTTTGCAGATATCACAAATTGCTTAGCTGCTAACGTCCTACCAAAAGGGTTGACACATCATCAAAAGAAGTGATTCATTGCAGATGTGAAAATTTATTTTTGGGAGGATCATTTTCTTTTTCGTGTATGTGCAGATCAAGTAATTCAGAGGTGTGTTACAAAATCAAAAGCGAGTAAAATCTTGGAACACTGCCACTCAGGACCAATAGGAGGACATTATAGTGGGACTAGGACAGCACATAAAACACTTGAATCAAGTTTTTATTGGCCCACACTGTTCAAGGAGACTAATAGGTATGTTACTTCTTGTAACAGCCCATTTTTAGTGAAATCAGAATAGTGGTTTCGAGACCACAAATCTGAGTCGAAAAGAAAATTTATTTTAATAATATTACAAATCTGCATAGTGGTAGGAATGTCATATGAAAATTCTGATAAGAAATTTTTTTATTGATTATATGCTTAATTGGGGAAAGGACCAAATTGTATAAAATGAAAAAGTTAAATTTTAGTAGCTAGAAGGATTAAATAGCTATGAAATTCAAAATTTGAGGTCCTTCTATAGTAATTAGACCACTAAAGAAAAGTTAGTAGCTATTTTTGATGATTCATCCATGGAAAAATTAGAAAAGGACAAGGACTAAATTGAAAATGAGAAAAGTTAGTGGATGATAAATAATTAATAAGAAATAATATAATTTTATTATCATCTTCATCCCCAAATTTGATTGAAACCCTAGGAGAGAGGAAGGAAACTTGTGATAGCTTAATTGGTTAAGAATTCAAGTCCCAGTTTTAGTAATTTTTATATTTTTAAGATCGGGATAATCTAATATATCTATTTTGAGAATTTATTTGAAAAGTTATCAAAGTAACAACTTTTTTCCATCAATGAATATGCTAAAAATTTGAAATTTATGGTAGAAAATGAAAGGTTGTTGATAGATAAACAACTTTTGAAAGTGAATTTTGATGAAATTATGATTTAAGGACTAAATTGTAAAGATATGAAAGTTGAAGGAAAATTTTGAATTTTATGGAATACATGTGCTGTAAATGTTATACTAAAATTTTGGTTAGGCTTGGAATAAGGATAAGATTGCATGAATTTCATTTTCCGAGCCTAGGGACAAAATTTTCATTTATGAAAAGTATAGGGGCAAAATAGTAAATTTTCTAGATGTAAATCAAATTCGAAACTAGATCAAGAAAAAGAAAAAGTTTCAAATTAGTAGAATTTCTTGTACGAACGACTATTAAGATAAGTTCGTGCAACCGAATTGTGTTTATTTATATGCTTGTATTGAATGTGTTTTGTGATTATACGAATTATGAACGTTTAAAGTATAAAATAAATTATATGCTTGATATAGCTTGAATAAATGTCAAGTTCCGTTTACTCTCATCCCAGTGGCGTGGATCGTGTTACTCCCTCCATTTTCTTGTCGCGTTTCTTGATGCTATTGTTTGAAGCGACAAGGGAAAGAGTGATCATCAATCTCTTGGAATTTTTAAACATATCAAAGGAAGAAGCCTGGTGGGTCGCATTCAACCAATGAAGTTCATGTGATGGAATTGTTGCTGCTTGGGGAACCCCGCAAAACTAAAGGAGTTAAAGCAACTTCTCGTTGCAAACAACCTTGATCTTATTTTTCTTAGCAAAACTGAAATGTCTGCCAATGACTTTCACAGGGTTCAAAACAAATGTAGGTTACAGAATTAGCTGTTAATTTAGAGGGTCAGAGTGGGGGACTTATGCTGATGTGGAGGGATGGGATAAATGTCTCCATTCAAAGCTTCTCCAAGCATCACATAGATTCCATGGTCAAACTGGAGAATAATAAAACCATACGTGTAACAAGATTCTATAGGAATGCGAACCCAAATCTTAGAAGCAGTTCATGGGATATATTGCGTAGGGTTGGGGATTCGGTTAGGGAGGATGGGTGTGTTGGGGGAGAATTTAATGCAATTCTGAATGACGCTGAGAAAGAAGGTGACCACAAGAGAGTGAGGACATATATGAATGATTTCAAAGAAGTCATGGACGACTTGGCTCTAATGGATGTTAAACCTGATAGCAGATGGTTTACCTGGGTCAACAATAGGATAGGGGGAGTTTGATAAAGGAAAGCATTGATAGATTCCTCACCTTGGTTTCAGTGGTTAAAAACTTCCCTTTCATAGCTACCAAAGTGGTGAGACAAACCCAGTCCGATCATGACTCAATTATCTTAGATTGGTGGGGTTGAAAACTGAAAGATTATCTTAAAGAAATTAGATTGTGTTTCAAGTTTGATGTTTGTTGGGCTGGTGACGAGGAAGCAAAAAATGTTATTGAAAGAGGTTGGAACAGGGATGTTACCGATTATGGGGATAAGATAGGTTGGCCCTTGGTTATTGGCAATGTAAGAAATATGGAAAAATGAAGAGTGACATGCGAAAATTAGAGAAAAATATTGACTTGGTTTTTGATTCTACCAGTAGAGAGGATAGTGGGAAGATGTTGAAGGAAACTCGCAGAAGGCTTGACTTTCTCTATGCTAGGGAGGAAAGCTATTGGGCACAAAGGTCTTGGTCAAAATGGCTTAGGGAGGGAGATCAGAATACTAGGTATTTCCATGCTAAGCCACTAGTCGGCTAAAGAAGAATAATATTGAGAAGCTTAAAGACGCAGAAGGAAACTGGGTGATGAATAGTATGGACATAAGTCAGGTGGCTAAAGAATATTTTGTAAGATTGTTTCGGTCAAACAGTCAAAATGCTAATATCCAAGAGATGGGGTATATTAAGGAGTGTATGACTAGGAAATGAGTGGCTTAATATGGACTATACAGAGAAAGAGGTTTTTTAGGCTATTAAGCAGATAGACCCAAATAAAGCCCCCGGTATTGATGGTCTATCGGGAAATTTCTTCAAGCATCACTGGGAGATCGTAGGAAATGATACAATTAGCTTCTGCTAGGATGTTCTTAATGGGAACAAAATATCTCTAGTCTTAATGAAACTATGATCATTTTAATTCCTAAAATTAGAGATCCATATGAGCTTACTAATTTCTGCCCTATCAGTTTATGTAGATTTGCCTACAAGATCATCTCAAAGGTGTATGCCAATCGTCTAAAAGCTGTCCTTTCTAGTTGCATCAGCCAAAAAAAGAGCGCATTCGTGCCGGGAAGGATGATACATGATAATATCTTGGTTGCGCATGAGCTTCTCCATTATCTTCAAAGTTCTAAAAATGGTCCTAATAAAAGGGTTGTGGTCAAGCTTAGCATGATCAAAGCATACGACAGCCTGGAGTGGAACTTCATTGAAACAATTATGAAGAAAATAGGATTTGATGGGAAGTGGATTGACAAAGTTATGGAATTCATTCGGTCGGTTAAATATACAGTTAAATGTAACAATATTTTATCGGATATTTTTATCCCCGAGACGGGTCTCCATCAAATAGATCCCCTCCCCCTTATTTGTTATTACTTTGTATGGAAGCCTTATCGAGAATGCTTATCCATGCTTAGGAGAACAACATTTTAAGAGGTATCTAGGGTAGTAACGATGGCCCTAGAATAAATCACTTGTTCTTTTTTGATGATGCGCTTCTGTTCGTCAGGAATAAGAAGAGTGATGTTTAAAGTCTTGTTAACATGCTTAATACCTTCTCTAACATTTCAGGTCAATAAATTAATTTTGAAAAGTCAATGGTCCTCTTTAGTTTGAACAATTCAAGAGCTCAAAGAACAATCCTTAGTGATCTTCTAGGCATGATAGTGGTGGAAAATTTAAACAACTATCTATGACTTCCTATTCTAATTGGTAAGAAGAAAATAACGGCTTTCAAAGAGATTACTAATAGACTATCTTACAGGATCAATACTTGGACAAAAACGTTGCTCTCTTTTGGGGGTAAAGAAGTCTTCTTCAAAGCAGTTCTCCAATCTATTCCTACTATGCTATGTCAATTTTTTTGGCTCCCAAAGGGGTGATCAATGGCATTTAGGCCAAGCTAAGCATAACATGGTGGTCGGGAGAAGACAAAGGAAGAGTATAGACAATGATCCCATGGAAGACTTTGTGCAAATCGAAGGGTATGGGAGGCCTTGGAATTAGAGACGTTCGACTCTTCAACCTTGCTCTCTTAGGGCACCAAGTGTGGAGACTTATAAACAACATAGAATCTCTCTGTTTCAAAGTGTTGTCTTCGAAATATTTTCCTGATGGTAACATTTTTCATGCAAAAAAGGTGGACAAAGCTTCTTTCACTTGGTCAAGCATTAAGGCAGTGGCCAAAGCTTTTAAAGACGAATTTGGGTGGCAGATTCAGAATGGCGAGAAGACAAATATTTGGGCTGACAATTGGGTGAAGAACTTAACGGGGACGTTGTTATAAGAAATACTCTAAACCTAAATGAGATGCATGTGAAAGATGTTTGGTGTATGGATAGGAGAAGCTGGAATGCTAATAAAGTTAAGAAAGTGTATGGGCAAGACTAGGGTGACAAGATTTGCAACATTCTTATAGGAGACGAGGGCCAGGAAGATAAAATAATATGGTTTCACAACCCTCATGGGTGCTTTACTTTGAAGTCTTCCTACTTATGGCTGCTATTGAAAGAGATGGTGTATGACTCTCACAGATTTTTTTTAGAAAGCTCTATAGAAGCTCGACACTTTACCGAAGATCCGTGTATTTACTTGGCACGTAGGGCATGAAATTTTCCTGACGAATGGTAAAATCAGTTCCATTAGACAGGGCTTTGACAAAGGATGCCCAAGATGTGGAGCCGATACTGAAACGCTGTTACATGCGTTAAAAGATTGCCCAACATCAAATGTAGTTCTATCATTAGGAGGATTGTCTAGGAGCTTTATTTCGAAGAAATATGACCATTGCATTGATTGGTTGGAAGATTTGATGCGTGTCCTTGACAAGAGAGCCATGGCCGACCTAATGACAACACTATAGAACTGTTGGAATAACAGAAATAACTACATCTTCAGGGGAAAAGAAGAGGAGGCTCAGCTAATATGGGAAAGAGCAAGCAACTTGAACAAGGAATTCCGAATATGTAACATGTTGAATGAACCATTACTTTCACAAAATATCATGGAGAAAAAGTGGGAAAAACCTCCAAAGGGCTTCATAAAAATTAACTTTGATGCTACAGTTGGTGAAAATAGAAACGGATATGGGATGATTATAAGAGATGAAGAAGGTTTTGTTTTAGGAGGCGGTGGGGGCTTTAAAGGGGTAAGGTTTTTGGTGGAAGAGGCTAAATGCGTGACTTTTGAAAAAAGTATTAAAACTGCGCGTCAATTAAAAATAAATGAACATGTTATTTTTTAGACAGATTACGTTGGGTTGGTCAACAGGCTAAGGAATATAGTTAATGATTTTACCATAATAGGCGTGCATATTAAGGAATGCACAGCAACTTTCAACTTTTTCAAATCTGCCAAGTTAATTTGGACCGAACGGTCTTGTAATAATGTAGCCCATTTAATTTGTAAAAAAATGTATAGTTGTAACACCTCTAACCCGTATCTGTTTTCGGAACAGGGTTTCAGAGCATTACCAGAACTCTCAGAACAATTATCAAATAATTTATGTAAATTACTATTCATTAACCGAGATCATTGAAAACATCCCTTGATTAGACCCTCGAGGCCCAATACGAGCATTAGAATCGAGTTGGGACTTAATCAGGAGCTTCAAGAATTTTTCGCAAAATTTCAAAAATTTTCCAAGGTGCAGGGCTCACACGCCCATGTGACCCTGGGACACGCCCATACTACAGGCCATGTTTGACCTCGTGTAACTCTCTGACTTGTGCACATGGCCATGCCACATGCACATGTGCTAGGCCTTATGGTTAATTAATTTAATTTGAAATTAGGTGCAGGTTTCACACGGCCAAGACACACGCCCGTGTTCTAGGCCATGTAGCACACACGATAGAGACACATGCCCATGTGCTTAATTTTGAGCATTCTATTTCTCAAAATTAAGGTGCAGGGGACACATGGCCTAACTACACGCCAATGTTACCAGACCGTATGTCACACACGGTCTAGACACACAACCATGTGTCTGCCCTTGTGGACAAAATGAAGCCATTTCTAGCTTCATTTCTCACCCAAAATTTCACCCAAACTTTCACTTGAAACACACATCCAATACCAACCATTCCAAGTATTCAAATTAAACAATTCCATTAGTCATCATGGCATACCATTACATGCATATGTGTTTATAAACTTACCTTGGATTAACTTAGGCATTAACATCATTTGATCACATATACTTAACATATAACATATGAATATATCATAATATCCTACTTAATCATACCAAAATAAGCCATTACTAGCCATTCCAATGGCTAGGTTACAAAACATTATCATCAAGCCACTAATGGTCAAGTTGTAACAGCCCGGTTTAGACCCTAGTCGGAATAGTGGTTTTGAGACCACAAATTTGAGTAAGAAAAATATTTTAGTATTATTTTTCATGCTTATAATATGTGAATTAATATGTGTGAAAGTTTTATATAAAGTTTTGATTGTTTGTATGCTTAATTTAAAAAAAGGACCTAATCGCAGAAAATGTAAAAGTGGCTAGCCATTTGTTAAAAGTGCCTATTTGTTATGGATTTTTTAAAGCAAAGGTCCTTATGATACAATTAGACCTTTTGAATGATGGATGGACATAAATGGGCTTGTATTAAGTGATTTTTATATGGTTTAATAAAGGGTAAAATTGGAAATTGATTAATATGTTATTATTAATTAAAAACAAAAGAAATGAAAGCCATTATTCATCATCTTCTCACCTAAAATTAGAAAATAAATAGGGTTCTTGAGCTTTGAACTATTCGTCCATTGGTAAGCTTGATTAAAGTATGTATTTTGTTTGGTTTTTGATGATTTATACGTTTTTGAGATTGTTGCTTAGTACTCTATCAAGCCCATGCCTCAATTTTAGAATTTGATTATTATTTTAAGATGTTCCATTGTTGATGTTGTGAGCTTTGTGATGTTAATTGATAAAAAATGAAAGATATGTGTTAGATTAATATGTTTTGTATTTGAAATTTTGATGAATTTGAGCAATTTGAGCTAAATTGTGAAAATGAGATTTTGAGGGACTAAAATGTGAAATAAATAAAATATATGGGCTTATATGAACTACATGAAGATTTGGCTAACTATGTGTATAAGGAAAATTATGTGTATTTTGTGATTTTATAAACTAGGGACTAAAGTGTTAAAATGTGTATATATGAGGGCTAATTTGTAAAATGACCTAATTAAATGTTTTTTGGATTGAATTGAATAATTTGGTGAATAAAAGAGTTAAATTTTAATGTGTATAGATCAAGAACCAAAGAAAATGGAATTAGATCGAGGGAAGTTGAAAGTGGTCGAGTAGTCGGTTAAATTCATTTCCGTACGAGGTAAGTCGATATACAAATAAATGTACTTGAGTTGATTAATTTATGCTTATATGTGTTTGAATTGTGATGGATGAATATGGAAGATGAATATGTGAAATCCAAGAAAGTTTTAATAATGCGACGACGTCCGAAAAGTCCTGTACGAACCATAGGAATAGTTAGGATACATATGTCATGACATAGGATTCTGATATGTGATTTCGTGTAAGACCACATCTGGGATGATGGCATCGATTTGAGATTTACGTGTAAGACCATGTTTGGAACATCTGCATTGTATATGATTTTGTGTAAGACCCTGTCTGGGATAGTGGCATCGATATTTGATTACATGTAAGACCACGTCTGGGATGTTGGCATTGTACGAGCTTTCCGAGCTACCCGAGTATCCTTATTGATTCCAAACGGTTCAACGGGCATTCCGAGTAAGGAATAACTATGTGAATTTGTATCCAATTCAAGTATGTTCGAAAGGTATATCATGTTTGAGAATGAAAGGTAAGTATAGTACATATGTGGACATATGATATATGTAAGTGAATTATGATCAAATGAGCTATATGAGACATATGGATTGTAACACCCCAAACCTGACCTAGATGTTATGGTTGAATCTGTGATGTCACATTAGAGTGTTTTTCAAAACATTTATTGATGAAAGATCCGTTCTTGATAGACACTTTTTTAGATTTGTAAAAGAAAGGTTAAGAGGCCTAGCTTATTGTGAAAACTCAAGTTGTTTAGGTAAAATATTATTTAAGCCAGTTTATTACTAACTTTAAAACCATGTTTGTTACGGAAGCTTTTATGTAATATCCCGAATTAGGGCCTAATCAGAATAGTGGTTTTGTGACCACAAATCTGAGATAGAAATAATTATTTTATAATTATTTTGATGTTTATGATATGATTGCATGATTGTGTGAAAATTTCGTGATGAAATCCTATGCCTAAAGTGCTTAAATTGAAATTAGGGACCAAATCGAATAATTTGTAAAACTTGCATTCTAGGAGTTTTTAGTATGAAATTTCTTTGGAATATTAATGAGGAGGTCTTAAATAGCAATTTGACCAATTTCTAAGTCTATGGACAAAAATTGGACATCGATGGAATTTTTTTGAAAGTTTAGTAGGAAGGGCATTTTGGTCATTTAGTTATGAAAATGAATTATAAACAAAATTAAAAGGCAATTTTTGTCCATCTTCTTCATCAGGCCGAAATTTCAAGGGTTCTCCATAGCTAGGGTTTGTTTCAAGCTTCCAAGCTCCATAATCAAGAAAAACGAGATTCAAGTCGCGATCGAGGGAAAAACAAAGTTTACGAAGAATAGGCTCGATTGCTAATATTTTGTATTAAGGTAAGTTCATGTGTAAATGTAGTAACATAATTGTCATTTTGAGCAATTTAATGTTGTTTATATGATATGATGCTTATTATTATCATGAAATGTTATGTTTTGTGGTTATTGTTGAATAATATGTAATTATGTGAATTACTTGATGAGTATGAACTATCACCGAGTACCAGTTCTGATATTCCATGGAAGACAGAAAAGATGTGAGATCGAGGAAAAAGCCCGTTTGAACCTTAGGAATAGATTAGAATACAAGTGACATGTCACTAGGGTATTTGAGTGTCGAACTCGTTGAGTTGAGTCCGAGTTCGTGAGTTGTAACTAGGCATCCGAACTCGTTGAGTTGAGTCCGAGTTCACTTATGGATGCGAACGGCTGAGCTCGTTGAGTTGAGTCCGAGTTCACTTATGGGCGGGTTACATGGTAGCTTGGCTACATAAGTTCCGCAGGCTATTGAGTTTGTTTAGCTGCGGGTATGGCACTTACGTTCATGAAATCCGCGTATTCGAATTATATTTCGATGTGTTCAATGGGTGAATCTTAAGTGAATGAGAAGAATGCCTAAAACGAGGGTGATATATTGGTAAGTATGGTGAATGAGAAAATTTGACAGGTATGTGCTTAAATCCTCGGGTTGAGAACTTGGTATGATGAAATCGTAGAAAGATATTAAATGCAAACGAAACACAAATGTCTTGATGTTGTTTATGCAAATGATGTTTTATGTGGAATTGCATGATTATGTTACTTGCTATTTGCATGTGAACTTACTAAGCATTTATGCTTACCCCCTCCTTTTCATTCATTGTAGCTGTTGACAAGCCGGCTTGAGAATCGGGATAGGTCGAAGACTCGTTCACACTATCTGAAGGCCTAAATTGGTAAAATGGCTTGTGTGTTTTGAATGTGGCATATATGGAAAAATACTCACTTTGTGTAAATGATCTTCTGATATGGTTATGGTTTGGCAAAAAAAGGGTTTGTAAATGATTAGCCATTGGAATGGCCAATCTAAGTCATATTTGATGTTATGTATGTTTAAAATGCTATTTAGTCCATGAAAACGTATAGTAAAGTAAAATTTGCCATAAAACAGAATCTGACAGCAGCAGTGATGTAAATTTGAAAAATCACTAAAAATAGTAATGATGAGTAAGTTATGAAATTTAAGCTTGATGAGTCTATTTTCATATGGATGGAACAAAACAGGTATATGAGTTATATTTTGTGAGATATTTAAGTTTTGGTGGAACAGGGTCAGTGTGATCTCTATATCCCCTATTTTGACTTTAAAAATTCACTATAAATTGTACAAAAACAATTAGGAGTTTTATTTTACATGTATGAAATCCTTATTGAGTCTAGTTTTATAAGAAACAAACGGCATAGTCATTGAAACTTTGTACAGGGAGATATCTAATTCGTAATACACAGGGGTCAGAGTAGTCGAACCCTAAAATAGGGGAGAATTTAACTAATAAACTGTACTAATTGGCTCAACCAAAAATTCTAGAAAAAAATTTACGGATCTTAATTTCAAGTTTCAGAACTCGAGATATTAATTTTTAAGCGACTGTGATGTAGATGGCCAGCTTGTCTGGAAATTTTAAAAATAAATTGTTTGAGCTGTTAAATTGATGAATTAAGTTTAGTAACACCTCAAGCTCAACTCTGGCGACAGTCTCGGGCGTGAGGGTGTTACATTTTAAAAAGTGTTGCATGAGGGCATTACAATCAGAGTAATACAAATTGGGCCTAAGCCCTTTTAGTTTCAGTGAGGAGCATTAACCCCCTTTTCAGTAACAGTAGTAGTCTGGGCCTTAGCCCATCTCAGTGATAAACGTAGTCTCAGCCTTAGCCCATATCAGTACAGTATGCTGACAAAGAATCCTACCCAATCCATCTGCTACACACCAACTCCATGCCAGCCCTACACAGCATGTGGGGACAAAGTCGACCCACTAAGCCCTACACACCAAAACGTACCGTATCTGGCACTAAGCAGTATTTGCAGCAGAGCTGCCAGTAATAGGCTTATAGCCTTTTAGTACACTTCCTCCAAAACATATATCCCAACCCATGTAATGCAACATAATATCATACGTGTATGCAGTAATGTCATGCTCAAAAACAGCCATACATAATATAGGGGTATTTCAGTCAATTTACCTCATAGGGGTATAACGGTCATTTCATCAGTATGGGGTCTAAGTGTACTTACCGTCCCTATAGTAGGTCCACAGTCGTCTCGAGCGACCCGTGCAACCTTATCAATCAATCAATGCTAATGGGCCTATATCCCATATTACGGGCCCATTTGGGCCCACACTCTTTTATGGCCTACATAGCCTACAAATAGCCTCAACCATGTAGTTCACACAACCTGGCTCACAATTTACCACACTTTTGCGTAATTCCTCTGCATGAGGCCTACAAGCCCATTGGGCCCATTAGGCCAATTCGGCCCAGAATGGCCCAATACCGTCTTGGTCCATGAAATCACTCATGGCCAGTCCCTTGATATCATGGCCTAGTTTTGTGACTAAGCCTACCACATGGGCGGCCATATGCCCAAGTGATGCCTACAACCCACTTTTCGGCTTTTGCTATCATTCATCTAATGATAGTGTTCGTACACACCTATTATGGAATTGTAACCGAAATGCCTCTGAGATCCAAAACCTATGATCAACCACAACCTCTCATTAGTCTCAAACCCTTGATAATCCAATACCATAAAATTGAAATCGCCTTAACCAAGTCATGCACTTACCAATCAATAATCGCAACCTTCCCTTGTTCTAACTCCACATACTCTTTCCAATGCTTTACCTTCACAAGTACAGTTAACCAACTCATAAACATCTATAATTCAGAAATATAACTAAAACTTGAACCCTTACCGATAGAGAAATTATCACTTGTAAAGGAGAAGTAATCAGCCCAACCTTTACTTATTGAAATCGAACCCCTAGCAACATTCGGTTAAATCACTATGTTACAAGTCAAACATCTAGGTGAAAAGGAGAATGAATGAGAAGGGTACATTCAGTCCATAGAGGAAGAAGTCATCATTTCCTGAGAAGAAAACTTACCAAAACTTAGCTAAGACCCCAAGCCTAGAAGTCGCCCGAATGGTAAAGAGATATTCGGCCAAGAGCAATTCGGCCAAGAGCAGAAAGAAGAAAAATGGAAACAAGATGTTCGGCTTTGAAGAACAAAGAACCTTAGATTTGGCCAACACAGAAAAAAAGCAAAGAAGGTCGAAGGAAAGAGGAGAAAACAATTGGTCAAGAAAACATGAACCAAACCCGAAAGTTGAGAAGGAGAGGAAAAGAAAACGGTTGATCAAAAACACTATTGTGATGAGCCAAAAATGAAAATAGGCAAGTGCTCGAATGGTCAAAACGAGAAGTACCCCCAAGACCCTTAGTAGAAAACATCTATTCAGAAAAAGGGAAAAACTCCAAAACACAAAAAGAAAAACGAGAGTGATAAAATAACCAAATGAGGTTCATGACTCCTAGGCTGAATTCGTGAGTGCCTAGAGTCCCCATTCGACCAAATTTCCACAACTTAAAATCCCTTGATTTGCTCCTAAAAACTCTCCTATCTCTCTTCAACTTCCTCCTACCAACCCTCCATGACCGATTCAAACTCCCCTCCCCTTATCAGTGTTTCAGTCAACAACTACTACCTCTCCAAAGCAAGCAGTAAAAATAATCTCCCTTAAGCACGAGCAGGGATTCGAACCTCAGACTCCTTGCACACTCCACACCCCACCTACCACTAGGTTAGCATGCTCACTTTGTCATGTCCTACTCACATTAATTTAAAAGTCTACTAGCAATCGACAAGGGTTTATGCAAATAATACCAAAATTTTACTCAAGCTAGGACTTGAACCCATAACTTCTCAGACACTCCCAGAGCATTAAATCACTAAGTCAGACATATATCCATGTCACAAAACCGCAAAAATAATTTAAACAGGGTTTCTGAGATTTGGGGTGTTACATGGATATGTGATTATATTTTTCCATGAGCTACATGAATGAGTTGGTTTAAAATTTTGTTATGTGATAAGTTTATTTGTATATGGCTTACTAAGCTTTTTAAAGCTTACTTTGTGTGTGTTTGCATTGTTTTATAGATATCAAAGCTACTGGAAGCTCGGGGATCGTCGAGGATTATCACCACACTATCAAACTCTATTTTGGTACCTTTTGAAAATTGAATATTGAAGTATGGCATGTATAGGCTAGAAGTATTCGAATATGATTTGTGAAGTATATATCATGCCATGTGATATGGCAAGATTAAATTTGCTATTTGGTTTGGTTTTTGGTATATAAGTTGTGTTAAGAAATGGTATGTTTTCATGTGCATAAATGGCCTAGTGAGAAATAGACAATTTGGTAAGTTAGTTATGGAAATGGAATGATTTTTGATATGAGAATGGATGTGAAAAATTGAGGTTATGAAATATATGAATGAATGAGTTTGGTATGTAATTTTGGTATGTTTTAGTTTGGATAATAAGGATGAAATTAGTTGATGATTATATGAAATGAATGATGTATTTTTTGTGATTGAAATTGGTTGAAATTATGGTGTAAATGATGCTTATTTGATGCTTGTAGTGATGACCCTTAAGGGTGGAAAATTGGTTTTGCAAATAGCCTATTTTTGTCCACACGGGTAGAGACACGGGCGTATGTCTCAGCTGTGTGCGATAGACGGTCATGTTACATGGTCGTGTGTCCCCTAGGGTAGTCTTACAACTTAAAGTTAGTCTCGAGCATGGCCTAGACACACAGGCTTGTGGTTAGCCGTGTGTCTCAAGTCAGTTTCGACCACGACCAAGGCATACGGGAATGTCTCAGGCCGTGTGGGACAAGTTAGTATGTATGCCCTGCTTTGCCACGGCCTAGACACACAGGCGTGTCTAATGACGTGTGAGGTACACAGTCTGTTCACACGAGCGTGTGACCTTTTTGACTTAGAAAAATTGTTTAGCTTCAAAAAAATTTGTAAGTACTCAGTTTAGTCCCGCCCCCTTTCTAAAGCATGTTTAAGGTCTCGTTGACCTAAGAAAGGGACTTGGTGTTGATGTTTAACTATGATGCTTTGAAATGTGGATGTTATTTGTGAATTGATCATAATATGTTTTGATATGTCTGGTAATTCCTCATAACCCTAGTCCGGCGACGGATACGGGTTAGGGGTGTTACACAAATTGTCCTATACATGCCATTATACCAAAATGATTTTACTAAGTATAGCCAAAAGAAGCTAGATGATAGTGTGACAATGCTCCAATGATCTCGAACCTTCGTGAGCTTCTGAGTACTATAAAATAAGGGAAAATAAAAAAGAGTAAGCATTACAGGCTTAGTAAGTTCGTATAACGAAAACTGAACTTACCAATCCCGTTTATTAAATCTAAGCATACAATATCATGTTTTCCATCCATTAGCAAAATTGCCTAAACATATGCATTCTATAAAACATGTTAGTCACCAAAATCTTCATATCAATCAAGTAAAAATAGATGAGCTCATCATGCAATATTCTTTCTAGACATTATCATTTTGTCTCATGATACTCATACCATGTCAGGAGTTTTATGTCCGTTGAATCATTTAAATTCCGATGGATGCTCAAGTATTACACTCGAGGTGTACGATTCAATAATCTGTCAATTCTTATTCAAGGGTAACCATTAGGGTACTTAACCAAGGAACACACTCTCAAGTCACATACCGTATAATAGGATTACCAGTCCAGACTAAATCCTTTATATAATGTATGCTCAAAAGAGTTCAATTAGGATTACCAGTCTAGGCTAACCCCTACTCATAACGTATACTGGAGAGGTATTATATTTGGATTACCAGTCTGGGAAAAATCCTTTCTATAACAAGGTCAATAGGATTACTCATCTGAGCTAAATCCTATCCGCAACAAATGCAGGACCTTATTCGTTTCGGGAAAGCGCATATATTCATCAGAATTCAATATTCAATCAGGACTTAACCTTTTTTCACCATATGAAGCATGTATTAAATTTCTCATTATAGAATTCAAGTAATATACATCATATAAGTCACATTCCATATAACACAACATTCAATTAATCATATTTACATGCCCGATTAAGTTACACGAACTTACCTCGACACTTGTTTGCATATAAAATCTACTAATTTGAAACCTTTTCTTTTCCTCGGTCTAACCTCGAATTTGTATTGTATAGATCTATATAGATAGCTTTAATAATCAACTTCACATATTTCATAATTATTTGGACTCAATTTACATCCTAGGAAAAATTACCATTTTGCCCCTAACTTTTCCATAAATTCCAATTTCGTCCCTAGGCTCGGAGAATGAAACTTGTGCAATTTACTCCCTATTCCAAGCCTAACCAAAATCCCATTACAAAATTTACAGCACTATGTATTCATAAAAATTCATAATTTTTCTTCAATTTCACAAGTTTTCATTTTAGTCCCTAAATCATGTTTTCATCAAAAATCACTTTATAAAATTGTTTATCTATCAACAACCTTTCATTTTCTACAATAAAATTCTAATTTTCAGCATATACATCCATGACCCATTTTCTATACTTTGATAACTTTTCAAATTAATTCCCCAAATAGATAGTTTAAGATATCTCAGTTTCAAAAATATCAAAATTGCTAAAAACAGGACAAGAAAACTTACCCAATTAAGCCTTGAAAGTTTCTTCTCTCTCTCCCAAGGTTTTCATATAATTTTGGGGTTGAAGATGACAAAAATAAGATGATATTTCTTTTTATCATCTTTTAATTAATTAAATTATTTCAATTCCAATTTAGTCCCTACTCTTTTCTAATTTTTCCATGGATGAGTCACCAAAAATCTACACACTTTTCTTTAATGGTCTAATTTCCATATAAGGACATGTAGTTTTGAATTCCATAGCTACTAGAATTCAACTTTCACACTCGTAATTAAACACTTAATCGATAAAATTTTCGTACCAAAATTTTCACATGACATGTCAATCATAATACGGACCATGTAATAAAATAAAAATAAACTTTTTTTTGGATCGAATTTTTGGTCCCGAAACCACTGCTCTGATTTCACTGAAAATGGTTTGTTACAATAGTGAGGCCAAAACTTGTTTTTTCAAAATGGATTATCTGCCAGAAAATCCATGATGCTGTAATTTGTGATGTTACTTAATAAATTGAGTTGAACCTTGTGGTCATTTTTGTTCAAAAAAAATATCAAGTTTCTTTTGAATAATGAAATTCAATAGATATATGTAATTTCCCATATTGGATGTGATTCTGCATATGTTGCAGACAGGATTTAACTCAAACGAGTAATGCTGATATAACCCTCTCAAGCATTTTCTTAAATAGTTCCTGCGAGCAATCCTGATCGGTAGTGATTCTGCATGTGTTGCGCACTACCGCAGCTCTATGTGAGCGTCCTGTTACATGACTCGCTCGGTTGTGATCTAGCATATAATGCGGACACAAACGCAGCTCTACATGAGTGTCTTGATATAAGCTCTTATGGGCTTCCTGACATGGCTCACTTGAACTCCCTGTTACCTTATCCGGTGTTCCCTGATATTAACTCTTCGGAGTTATCTGTTAAGTTCTATGAGCTCTCTGAGTAAAAGTCTTATGAGTTTCCTGTTTAGCCTGGACAAGTGTCCTATTACTTGGCTTATCTGAGCATCCTGATATGTGACTCGAGACTGTGCTTCCTGATTATGTGCCCTAATGGGTACCCCTGATCACAAATTGATGGATTATTGATTTGTACACCTTGTGTGAACTACCTGAGTATCCATCAAAATTTCAATGATTTAACGAATAAATCCCTGAAATGAGAAATTATGAGATTAAATGAATTATATTTCGGATGAACCCGAAATACCTGAAAGTTTGTAACATGATGAGCTCATCTATGCTTACTTGATGTATATGTGAATATTGTAACTAACTTGTTTAAATGAGTGTATGTGATCAGGCAAATTTGCTAAATTGATGGGAAAGCATGTTATTATATGCTTATTATAATGAATGTGACTGGTAAGTTTATTTCCTGTTATACGAACTTACTAAGCATTAAATGCTTACTAGGTTTTATTTCTTTGTTCTATAGTATTCGTGTAACAACCCTTACACGTATTCAACGCCGGAATAGGGTTACAGAGCATTACCAAACTTACCAAAACAATTAAACATCCATTTAGCATACATTTTCTCATTTCAAGCATTCATCATTCAATCTAAATCAATTTGTCCCTTATACGAGCCTAGAGGCCCTAAACATGCATTGGGAGTGGTTCGGGACTAAACTGATAACTCAAGAAACTTTCACGAAAGTTTTAAAATTTTCTCAAAACAAAGGCCTCAAGCCCGTGTGGCTAGGCTGTGTGTCTCACACAGCCACCAAACATGCTCGTGTTACAAGTCGTGGAGACATTCGAAATGGGAGCACATGGCTATGTCCCAACCGGTGTCCTATCCCTTGTAACTCTCTGACTTGGGTCACACGGCCAACACAAACGCCCGTGTGCCAGGCTGTGTGCTAGGCTGTGCCAACCCTGTAAGGTATACTGACTTATGCCACACGGCCAAGTCACACACCCGTGTGTGAGTCAGTGTGGAGCATACTGACTTGACTTCAATTTCAATACCATGGGACACACGGCCGTGTAACATGACCGTGTGTCACACATGCCCGTGTGGACAAAAAATAGGCTATTTACCAAGCCATTTTGCTACCCATTTTTCACATACCTATACAAACTCAAATGGTGCCATTTCAAGACATAAATAAGCAGCCAAATATCATCAACCAATGTTCAAATCACCAATATGCTACAATTTTCCATCTAACTTCATACCTAATTCACATATACAATTCAACTAATTAAACTCTTCTAAACATGCATTATCATATACTAATTCAGAAGCACATAACTTCCCAAATTATAACCTTCAATCACACAATATAGGTCAATTACCAAACTCATCATAGAACCATATGCACATATATATACATCATCAAGTTCATCATCATATGCCAACTCAAATGGCCAAAATACATGTCAATCAAACATACCAAAATAACACAAGCCTATACATGCTATAAACCATATTTACACAACTTAAAAGTACCAAATAGATGTCTGATAGAGCGATGAAGTCTCTGACGATCCACGAATCCGAGCTAGCTTTATAAAAAAATAAAACATCAAAAATTAAACAAAGTAAGCTATAAAACTTAGTAAGTTCGTATGTAAATATGAAATAATCACAACATTTATTAACATTTCAAAATGGATAACATAATTAATATTTAAAGCATCAATCAATGAGCTAACATAAAGTCTAACCAGATCGTAACTCACAAATCCTCAACTTCTTTTATCTCGTTACATGTATAGTTTTCAGTACACACCTGTACCGATACATATCTATTTATCACCAACTCTCTTGCCAAATCACATTGAGCTTATACATGCTTACGATACAAATACTTCAATTTTCCGATGCCATATTCCAACTATGGTCTTACACATTCGTTGCCAAGGCCTTGCCATGGTCTTACATTCACATGCCATAACTCAGTTATGGTCTTATTATTCAATTTGCCACAGCCCAGCTATGGTCTTATTCAACATCTCGTTTACTTTAACCATACATTAAATTTAATATCTCCACATTTATCTATTAGAATAAATACTATCTCAATTCCATCTATCAAAAAAATAGATACACATTTAAGTTCAATTATACGAACTTACCTTGCATACGGAAATGACGAAATGGACCGACTATTTAATTACTTTGCTTTTTCCCCGATCTAAGTCTAAATTCCTCTTTTCTTGATCTATAAGTAATCAAAATCAACTCATTTATTCTTCTATTTATTCAATTCAATCCAAGACACACATTAGGGCTATTTTACACATTTGCCCCTAAACTTTTACATTTTTACAATTTAGTCCTTATTTCACAAAATTACAAATTAATGCAATTTCACAATAAACCCATGATTTCTGAATTACCATAATTCCCCTAGTAGCCCATAATTTTCATTTATTTCACATTTCTACCACACAATTTACACATTTCTCAATTTAATCCCTATTTTGCATTTTCACTAAAAATCTCTTAACAAAACTTCTATAATTCATAACAAATCATCATCAAACATCAAATAACACATATATACATCAATCAAAACTCTCAAAAATGTTAATAGTTTTGAAATCGAAGGTACGTGCTAGATAGATTAAGCTACAACGAACTCAAAAACATAAAAAAACACTAAAAACCGAGTCAAAAATCACTTACAATTGAAGCATGCATAGCCGAACCTTCAAATTTCATCAATGGCTTCTTTTCTTTCTTATTTTTGGTTGGGAAAAAGATGAATGAGTAAAATTTTATCTTTTGTTTTAATTTATTAACCTTTATTTAGCAAATTACTATATTAACCTTATATAAAACAATTTAAAACACCTTAATTTATGTCCATATATGTCCACTCACCAATTTAATGGTCTAATTACAACATAATTACCTCCACTATTAAATTTTATAGGTATTTGATACCTTTAACAATTAGAACTCAACTTTTACACTTTACGCGATTTAGTCCTTTTTATCAAATTGACCATCTAAATGATAAAATTTCTTCACGAAATTTTCACACATACATGCTATCATGCTGTAAAAATTAAAATAATAATAAAATAAATATTTTAACTTTGGATTTGTGGTTTCAAAACCACTATTTTAATTTGACTAAAAACGAACTGTTCCTATTCGGAAGCTCATAAAGGTTGGAGGTCAGACGGAGCAACATCACACTATCCATCAACTTGTTTTGGTATAAAAAGTAATCTTATTTTGATATAATGCATGTATAGGTTAACTTGGACAAGGTTGGCATGTAAATAGTTGTTGTAACTTAGCCATTGGAATGACTAATAATGATTTGTTTTGGTATATTTTTATAAGGTTATATATATTATGTTTAACTTATATGTATGTGGTTTGGTTTGATTGAATTATGTTAAATAAATGTATTAATAAAAAGATAAGGATATAGACATGAATGCATGTGATGATATATCATGTTAGATGATAGAATTTGCTTGATTTATATGACTTGAATTGGTTGGAAAATATATGCAAATGTTGTTGTAGGTTAATGGAAAAATTTGGGTGAGAAATAAAGCTAGGAAATACCTTTATTTTATCCACACGATAAGACACACGGGCATGTGTATTGACCGTGTATGACACACGGCCTGGCACATGGGCATGTGGTTTGGCCGTGTGTCCCCTACATCTTAAGTTTGAGAAATAGAATACTCAGAATTGGGCACACGAGCAGAGCGTGTGTCTTAGTCGTGTGTGATACACAACCTAGAACATGAGCGTGTGATTGGCCATTTGAAACTTGCACCTAAATTATGAAAATTAAATTAACCACTGTGTGGTAGGCCATGTGGCATAAGTAGAGAATTACACAGAGTCGGACACAGCTTGTAGCACGGACGTGTCCTATGGTCACAGGGGCGTGTCCCTTGACCACACGGGCGTGTGTGCCCTGTATCTAGAATTTTTTTTAAAATTTTAGAAAAAATTCTCTGAGTTCTCAATTTAGTCTAGACTCAATTCCAATGTTTATATTGGGCCTCGAGGGTCCATTCAAAAAAAATTGTGACTAGTTTCAAAAATTGAATAGTGATTAACATGAATTATCTATAATTATTCTGTAAACTCTGGTAATACTCTATAACCCTATTCCAACGACATATACGAGTTAAGGGTGTTACATTTATTGGTATCAGAGCAACGATTTAGTTGATTCTCAGACTAACGTAATGAGTATGAGTTTAGCTATATATGCCATTATATAAATTATGATATTGTGATATGGTATGTGATATTCGCGACAGGTTATAAAAATTTATAATTAATCGTTCTTGAAACTAACTATTATCATGATGAAGGCAAGTGTACCTATCGAACAGTCGTATAGCTTTAGCAAGACCGGATTGTCAAACCCAAAAGAACCAAGAGTACTAGTAATTACTTTCTTTTAATTATCTAGCCTAAAAATTAAGGGATTTGTTTATCTAAACTAATTAACTAAACTAAGACTGCACAGAGAGAAATTGGGGAAAAGATTTTGGGAAAATTCGATTGATTAAGACAATACCCAAGGAAAAATTCAACTAGACTTCACTTGTTATTTGACTCTGAATCAGACGATTTATTCATTTGACTTGACCCGTAAAAATCCCAAAGTTATATTATTATCTCTCTCGAGACTAATAACGTCTAACCCTAGGTTGATTAATTAAAATCTCTTTCTAATTAACGCCTTAGTGTTGCATTAACTTGATCTATGGATCCCCTTATTAGGTTTCACCCGAAGCGGGCAAAATCTTATCACCCTACGTCAAGGCATGCAATCAACTCCGCTTAATTATGAAACATTTACTCTTAGACAGGGTCTATTCCTCCTCTGAATAAGAGCATTAACTTGAATCAATATCCTGGAATATTAAAACAAGAATTAAAAACACATAATTAAGAACAAGTCAAATATTTATCATACAATTTAGATAATAATAGCAAGATCTGTCTTAGGTTTCATTCCCCTTAGGTATTTAGGGGGTTTAGTTCATATTTATGAAAGAAAACATCTCACAAGAATAAAGATAACAAAACATAAAGAAAACCCAAAATTCCTGAATGGAAATTGAAGGGAGATCTTTAGTTTTGACGATGAATCTGGCTTCTAAGATGGATGAATCGACTTCCCTTGAGAAATTCCTTGTATCCTACTCTGTGTGTCTGTTCTAAGTGCCTCCTCCGGTGTTTAAATAGGCTTTAGAATGCCTAAGAGCCCTCAAAAGTGGCCTTTTTTGAATAGGGCTATGCTTTGGCTCGGTAGGGACACGCCCGTGTGACACGCCCGTGTGCGATTACTCCAGCCCGTGGTCAAGGCTGTTGAATAGGCCTGGGGCGTAGTCTACCCATGTAAGTCATGCTTCGATCCTGCCAAATGGACACGACCATGTGAAGAAGTCCAGGCCGTGTTGATTTCCCATGTGGGTCCATTTTCTCCGTTTTGGGCCCGTTTCTCTCTCTTTGTACTCTCCTATGCTCACCTAAGTATAAAACATGAAATTAAAGGATTAGGAGCATCGAATTCACCAAATCTAAGGAGAAACCATCTATAAATGTGCTAAGCATGGGATAAAAATATTATAAATTGCGGTTTATCAAATACCCCCACACTTAAGTGTTTGCTTCTCCTCAAGCAAAATCCTCAACTCACAATCAAAATAAATTCTTCTCAATATATAATCCCTATCAATAATATCTCAAAATAATCCATAAGTAACCATACATTGGAAATTCAACTAAAAGTACATCAAAGTTTCAAACATTCCAAGTTGAGCATTTTATCATGAAAACATAGGTGTCCCCTCTCATTTAAGTAATCACCTTTGATCAAAATATGACAGAGTTTAACATCCTCACTAAAGATTCACTCAAATCACTCGAGGTGTTTAAGGAAATCAAATAAAGCACTCATTAGTCAGTATGAAAAGTTATTACCATAGGCTTGCATGAAAATCAAATCTCCACCACTAGATATTGAAATGATACATCAATCAAAAAGGTATTTAGAGGGTTGTAATGTGGCTTTGGTTAGGGGTGTGGTCACAAGCTGAAAGAAAATGTTAGAATCAAGATTGAATTGAAGAAATCACCTAACTAGAAAAATAACTAATTATCAATTGAATACAAGTGAGCTTCTTCTCAGAATATGGAATTAACACTCAAGCTCAAAAATGAGGAATTACTACTAATATGTATGTAAGTATATATATATTTATTTTTTTTATTTTTAACTTGAATCAAATAACATAGAACTTAATTGTTGCAATGGAGAATAAAACATAGCTAAGCAATTAGTTCAAATCAAATCTCGACAAAAATAGGGATCAAATTAGGGGATTTCAACAATAATGGGTTATGGGTTAATATTGAGGGTAAATTAATTGATGGCTTGTTAGGCTCAAAGGGGTTCACTAAGGATCAATTATGAAGGTAGGCTTTTGTGGAGTGAGTTTGTTAAACCTAAGTGCCTTTATCATCTCAACATATCAAATCAAATGGTGTGGTCTTGACATGCATAATCAAGAAAATTCTAGAATAACAAATCAATATTGACACACTCATAATAATAATGAGCATGAAAGAAATAAAATATGCTCTAAAGGCTTAAGATCTCACAAAAATTACGGCTTTTTGATGTTTAAACTTGTGAATTTCAACTCAAGATAATACCTAAACTTAGGGAAGCAACCTAAAAGTTTTTAATTCTTCAAAAATAAACTTATCATGCTTGATTCCCTGATGTCTCAAAGTTTAAACAATCAATGCATAAATGCCTATGTTTTAATTCAAGACATATCAATAAAAATCATAAATTAATTAAAATTCATTCTAATAGTATATGAGTGATTCACGTGAGAATAAGACAAAATTCAAGGATTTCTATTGATGATATAAAAAACCCCCTACACTTAAGATGTACATTGGCCTCAATGTACAAAGATGGATATATTGAAAAATATAGATATATAATCATAAGATAGGGAGAGAGGTGAAACTTCCTGAACGGTGAATGAACTCCTTGAATTTGATTTATGGAGAATAATCAACCAAGGTAATGATGAGAGTGGAGGATGATACTCTGGTGGTGGTGGTTGGGCAGGACTTGGCAGTCGTGGGGAACCTTTTCCACTAGAGTTGCAAGTTCCTAAGTAATAGTAAGCTTCAGAGCTCCTTATAACTGTGATAAAATCAGGAACTTGTTAGGAAATATAAAGAAGCATAATTACTCATAAAGAAATAGCCGAATAAAAATTATAAAATCTCAAGATAAAATAGTATTAAAAGGAAATAAAAAGTAGTTTCAAAAAATAAAGATAAAAATAAAATAAATAATAGGTGTTTATAAAGAAATTGGGGCACACGGCCGTGGGGCACATCCGTGTGCCCTCATTTCAGCCCATGCGTTTTGTGGTTTTCGAAATTGGGTTCATTAGTGTACACGACCATGTTGCACGGTCGTGTCAATCTTCGTTCACTTCTCCCACGCCTGTGTATGTAGGCGCACGCCCGTGTTATTTTGACAGGTTCAACCATGGTCAGTGGGCACGGTGATGTCGCATGCCCGTGTTAATTTGGCAGGATTGCCCACGACGATGGCAATTTATCGGATCCCGTGCTGGGGAAATGTTTTTGCTCTGTTTTCACACGATCGTATCGCATGGCCGTTTTGCCTCCCGTGGTATGTGTACGGCCTATGGTACGCCCGTGTGCTTGGACGTGTGGTTCTGGAAATCCTGTGTTTAGTGACTCAATTAGTGAATTAAATGTTAAAGACTAAAATTTAAACAAGTTGACACCATTAGTGCTCGGGTTGCCTCCCGAGTAGCACTTGTTTATAGTCTAAGCTCGACTATACCTTGTAGGTATATTTAGGTAACTTCGTGGAGCCATAGCTCCTCTTTATCATCTTTGAAATTCTCACCATTATAAATTTTGAGACAATGTCCATTTACCTTAAAAGTGCCTTGTGATGGATGACTTACCTCTACTGTGCCATATAGAAACACAGTTTGAACTATGAAAGGACCTAACCATCATGATTTAAGCTTTCCAGGAAACAATTTGAGCCTCGAGTTATATAACAGGACAAGATATCCAACTTCAAATTGTCTTCGTTGCTTTAAACGGGCGTCGTGGTGGCTCTTCGTCGCTTCCTTGTATAGGCGTGAATTTTCATATGCATTGGCTCGCCACTCATTTAACTCGTTCAACTGCATCAACCTGTTTTCACCTGCAAGTTTGGGGTCAAGGTTTAGAAATTTTATAGCCCAGAATGCCTTATGTTCTAACTCAAACGGTAGATGACAACTTTTCCCATAAACAAGTCTGTAAGGTGATGTTCCTATGGAAGTCTTTAAAGCAGTTCTATAAGCCCATAAAGCATCATCTACTTTTATCGCCCAATCCTTCCTGTTTAACACTACTGTCTTTTCTACGATATGTTTAAGCTCTCGGTTCGCTACTTCGACTTGGCCACTAGTTTGAGGGTGATAAGGGGTAGTTGTTTTGTGATGAACTCTGCATTTGTTAAGGGTCTTGTCAAATTGGGCATTACAAAAATGAGTACCCCTATCACTGATAATTGCACTAGGTGTACCAAATCAAGAGAAAAGTTTCTTAAGGAATCGGACTACTACTCTAGCATCATTAGTAGGTTAGCTTGGGCTTCAATCCATTTGGACATATAATCAACAGCTACTAAGATGTATTTATTCTCGAATGAACTAGGGAATGGACCCATGAAGTCGATACCCCAAACGTAAAATATTTCACATGAGAGCATATATGTCTGAAGCATTTCATCACGTTTGGATATATTACCTGTCCTTTGACATTTGTCATAAGAAGTAACATACCTGTTGGCATCTTTGAATAGAGTGGGCCAATAAAAACTTGATTCGAGGACTTTATGTACGGTTTTATTTCCACCGTAATGTCCGGTCCTGAGTGGTAATATTCCATGATTTTCAATGCTTCTTTCCTTGTAAAGCATCTCCTAATGATTTGATCTGCACATTTACGGAAAAGAAAAGGGTCTTCCCAGAAGTAGTTTTTCACATCAGTGAAGAATCGCTTCTTTTGCTGATGTGTCAACCCTTTTGGGATAATGTTAGCGGCTAAAAAATTTGCAATATCTACAAACCAAGGTACCTCAGAATCAAATATAGCGAAAAATTGTTCTTCAGGGAATGAATCATTTATTTCAATGTCATCTGGCTCTTTGGTACTTGAGTTTTCAAGCCTGGAGAGATGGTTAGCTGTGAGCTGTGAGATTTTCAGCTCATTTCTTATCCTTAATCTCCAAGTCAAATTCCTGCAATAATAAGATCCATCGAATGACTCAAGGTTTTGCATCAGTTTTAGTCAAAAGGTGGCGAAGAGCGGAATGGTCAGTATAAATGATAACTTTAGACAATATTAAATATGGCCTAAATTTATCGAATGCAAAAACCACAACTAGCATCTCTTTCTCAGTGGTGGTGTAGTTTTCTTGTGTGGCTGTCAAAGTTCTGCTAGCATAATAGATAGGTTGAAAACGTTTATCTCTTCGCTGTCCCAAAACTGCACCTACTGCAAAATCACTTACATCGTACATTAGTTCAAAAAGTGAATTCCAATCAGGTGCAATTATAATTGGAGCTTTAGTCTGTTTATCCTTTAAAGTATTAAATGCTTCTAAACACTCCTGATCGAAATTAAAAGGCACATTTTTTTCTAGTAAATTAGTCAAAAGCTTAGGTATTTTAGAAAAGTCTTTAATAAATCTTCTATAAAACCCAGCATGTCCTAAAAAGCTTCTAATAGCCTTAACTGAATTAGGGGGAGGTAGTTTTTCAATGGTTTCAATTTTAGATTTATCAACCTCAATCCCTCTACTATAAATTTTATGTCCTAACACAATGCCTTCTTGAACCATAAAGTGGCATTTTTCCCAGTTAAGCACAAAGTTTGTTTCCTCACATCTTATTAACACTTGTTTTAAATTTTTGAGGCAAAGATGGAAAGAGTTACCGAAAACTGAGAAATCATCCATAAATACCTCCATGACGTCTTCTATGAGCTCGTCAAAAATGGCCATCATGCAGTACTGAAAAAGTAGTTGGAGTATTACATAATCCAAAAGGCATTCTATGATAAGCAAAGTACCGTATGAACATGTAAATGTCATCTTTTCTTGATCTTCAGGAGCTATTAGGATTTGGAAATAGCCAGAGAGTCCATCTAAAAAGCAGTAGTACATGTGCCCTGACAATCTTTCCAATATTTGGTCAATGAATGGGAGGGGGAAGTGATCTTTTCTTGTGGCATCACTTAGCTTCCTATAATCAATGCACACTCTCCAACCTGTGACTATCCTTGTTGGGATTAATTCATTCTTCACATTGGCTACAACAGTCATGCCTGCTTTCTTAGGAACAACCTGCACTGGACTCACCCAAGAACTATCAGAAATAGGAAAAATAATTCCAGCATCTAGGAGTTTAATTACCTCAGCTTTAACAACTTCCTTCATGTTGGGGTTCAGTCGTCTTTGGGCTTGCACACATGGTTTATATTCATCTTCCTTTAAAATTTTATGGGTGCAAAAAGAGGGGCTGATCTTTTTAATGTCAGAAATTTTCCAAGCTATGGCCCTTTTATGCTCTCTTAATACTTGGAGTAATTCCTCTTTCTCTTTGGGTTGCAAGTTGGATGCAATAATTACCGGTAATGTAGAATTATTTCCAAGGAATGCATATTCCAAGTGATTCGACAATTGTTTAAGTTCAGTTTGGGAGGTTCTTCAATAAAGGGTTTTTGCTTAAGTTCAACTTTTACCTTAATTCCCTCATATTCTGCTAGGTTTAGGGAGGTTTCATTGGAGTTTAGTTCGGTTCCTATCTTAGAATCATCATCCATCCCCTCTCCTTGGGCGAGACACAGTTCCATCGTGTCCTTATGTACGATTTCCTAAAAGATCTTAAGTAGCATGATCAATAGAGTCGATAAAATAACATGAGTAATCCTGTTCACTAGAAAATCTCATAGCATCATAAATTTTAAAAATAATCTCTTCGTCACCTACTCTAAGTACCAACTTACCATCACCCACATCAATTACAACCCTAGTAGTGGCTAAAAATGGCCGACTTAAGATTAAAGGCACCTCAACATCTTCATCCATGTCAAGCACAACGAAATCAACAAGGAATATAAATTTATCTACTTTTACAAGTAGTCCTCTATAATTCCCCTAGGATATTTAACAGATCTATCAGCTAATTGAATACTCATCCTAGTGGGTTTAGGTTTCCCAAGACCAAGTTGTTTAAACATTTTATATGGCATTAAATTAATGCTGGCGCCTAAATAAGCTAGTGCTTTATCAACATTCAAACTACCAATTAAGCGGGGAATAGTAAAACTTCCTAGATCTTTCAGTTTGGTTGGCAGTTTATTTTGGAGTATGGCTGAGAACTCCTCATTAAGTTCCACTGTAGATTACTCTTCAAACTTCCTTTTGTTTGTTAGAAGCTCCTTTAAAACTTTTTCATATGTAGGCATCTGTGATATAACTTCAAAAAAAAGTAAGTTAATATGCAGTTGTTTAAAAAATTCAAGAAATTTACCGAATTGTGCATCCATGCGGTCTTTCTTCAACTTTTCTGGGTATGGGATTGGTGGTTTATATTTTTTTGCATTAGATTGTCAATGTTTTCGGGTTCGGCCTCCTTTCTGTCAGCTTTTTGTGGTGGCTTCTTTTCGGATTCAGCTAACACTTTCCCACTCCTTAGTGTAACTGCTTTCACATGCTCTTTTGGGTTGGGTTCAGTGTTACTAGGTAGACTTCCTGGTGGTCTTTCAGAAATTAGTTTGGTGAGCCATCCTATCTGAGTTTTGAGCCCTTGAATCGACGCTTGTTGATTTTTAAGTGCTGTCTCAGTATTCTGGAAACGAGTTTCTGACACCGAGATGAATTTTGTTAGCATCTCCTCAATGTTCGGCTTTTTCTCTTGTTGGTAGGGTGGTTGTTGGAAGCCTGGAGGTGGTGGTCTCTGATTCCCTTGGCCTCCCCATGAGAAATTTAGGTGTTTTCTCCAACCTACATTGTAAGTATTACTATAAGGATTTTTTTGAGATCGAGGATTATCACCCATGTAATTTAACTACTCGTTCCCTATGTTGTGGCCATAGGGTAGGTATTCTGAATTGCTTAATTCACCTCCACTTGCTTCGCACTGCATTATTGGGTGAACCTGTGAAGAACCAAGAAAGCCATCAATTTTTCTATTCAAAAGTTCTACCTGATTAGAGAGCATAGTGACCGAATCGACATTAAAAATGCTGGCTGTTTTTGTTGGCTTTGTCCTCATGACTTGCCACTGATAAATATTCAGTGGCATCTCTTCTATAAATTCATAAGCATCCTCAAGTGTCCTATTAGTGATAGTTCCACTAGCGGCTTCGTCGATCATCTGTCGAGTCGAAGGATTCAGGCCATTGTGAAATGTTTGAACCTGTAGCCAAAGTGGTAACCCATGGTGAGGGCACCTTCTCAATAGATCCTTGTATCTTTCCCATGCATCGTAGAGTGTTTTTAAATCCATCTGCACAAAAGAGGAGATATCATTACGTAATTTGGCTATTTTATCCGGCGAAAAATATTTTAATAAAAACTTTTCGGTCATTTGTTCCCAAGTAGTGATTGACCCTCGTGGTAACGAGTTCAACCATTGTTTAGCCTTATTTCTTAATGAAAGGGGAAACAACCGAAGGCGAATGGCATCATCAGAAATGCCATTGATTTTAAAAGTGTCGCAAAACTCTAAGAAATTTGCCAAGTGAGCGTTGGGATCCTCGTCCTGCAAACCATCAAACTGAACAAATTGCTGTATCATTTGAATTGTGTTAGGTTTAAGTTCAAAATTATTTGCAGCAACAGTAGGCCTAACTATACTTGACTCAATTCCTGTTAAAGAAGGTTTAGCATAATCATACATAGTACGTGGAGTAGGATTCTGATTAGCAGCAATTGCAGGAGGTAGCGGATTTTCTTAGTTTTCAGCCATCTCCTCGGTTGTGGTTGAAGTATCATCCTCTTGCTTTTCCTCTGTGTATCATAAGCTTCACCTTTTTCTCTTCAGTTTTTGTGAACTGTGTGATCGATCTCACTATCAAACAGTAATGGTCCCGACGGGTTTATTCTAGTCATACACTATAAAAACCTACCAGGAACGAATAAAAGAAAAATTAGAAAAGAAAATAAAAATTTAAATTGCAAATAAAGTAGAATGACGAAAGTAATAAAAATCAAGTGTTCCTAATATCCTAGGTCCCCGGAAACGGTGCCAAAATCTTGGTAAGTGTACCTATTATCACGATGAAAGCAAGTGTACCTATTGAACAGTAGTATAGCTTTAGCAAGACCGGATTGTCGAACCCAAAGAAACCAAGAGTAGTAGTAATTATTTTCGTTTTATTATCTAGCCTAAAAATTAAGGGATTTGTTTATCTAAACTAATTAACTAAACTAAGACCGCATGAGAGAGAATTGGGGAAAAGCTTTTGGGAAAATTCGATTGATTAAGACAATACCCAAGGAAAAATCCACCTAGACTTCACTTGTTATTTGACTCAATCGATTTATTTATTCATTTGACTTGACTGTAGAAATCCCTAAGTTATATTATTATCTCTCTCGAGACTAATAACGCCTAACCCTAGGTTGATTAATTGAAATCTCTTTCTAATTAACGCCCTAGTGTTGCATTAACTCGATCTATGGATCCCCTTATTAGGTTTCACCCTAAGCCGGCAAAATCTTATTTCCCTATCTCTAGGCGTGCAATCAACTCCACTTAATTATGACAAATTTACTCTTAGGAATAAAAACCTTGGGCTTTTCTTCATTTCATGACTTCTCTCTCAACTCCTACTCTTTCCTCAGTCCAAGAGTCTGGTTCTTCTGCCCTTTAGGTAGGCAGAATTGACCTTCCTTTACCTCATTCCATAGATTTCAGAACGCTTTCTTTGTATGCGGTTGGTAAATCCCTCCTAGGTTACTTTTAGAAAGATGGATCAATCGGCTTCCCTTGAGTAATTCCTTGCATCCTACTCCGTGTGTCTGTTCTAAATGCCTCCTCCGGTGTTTAAATAGGCTTTAGGATGCCTAAGAGCCCTCAAAAGTGGCCTTTTTCGAATAGGGCTATGCTTTGGCTCAGCAGGGACACGCCTGTGTGCGATTACTCCAGCCCATGGTCAAGGCTGTTGAATAGGCACGGGTGTGTAGTCTACCCATGTAAGTCTTGCTTCGATCCTGTCAAATGGACACGGCCGTGTGACACACCTATGTGAGGAAGTCTAGGCCATGTTGATTTCCCATGTGGGTCCATTTTCTCTGTTTTCAACCCGTTTCTCGCTCTTTGTACTCTCCTATGCTCACCTAAGTATAAAGCATGAAATTAAAGGATTAGGAGCATTGAATTCACCAAATCTAAGGAGAAACCATCCATAAATGTGATAAGCATGGGATAAAAATATGTATAAATTACGGTTTATCATGATATCTACTAACCATTTTAAATGTGTTTTTCATATAGTAATGTCATCCAACCAAGCTAGAGCTGAATCCGAGAAAGTTAAGAGCAATGCTCCAACTTCAGTTCAAAGAGTTGCATCTAGTAGTAGAAGGCCCGAATTTGAGGCCGTGGTGAGGAGGCAAGAGAAACTTTCTTCCAAATGATGAATGAGTGGTTTATATAATTTATAAGAAAAAATCTTACTGTACAACAACCTCCTCCTCCTGTTCCTCAACTAGTTGGTACAGGGTACTGAACATGTTAGAACTAGTAAGCCTCGGTAGATAAAATTCATAAATATGGAGCAGAAGAATTTAGGGCTACTATTGATGATGATCCAAAAAAAGCTGAGTTTTGGTTGGAAAATACCATCAGGGTTCTGGATGAATTGTCATGTACACCAACAAAGTGTTTGAAATATGCAGTATCATTATTAAAAGAGATAGCTTATGATTGGTGGAACACTATAACTTCTGTAGAACCAAGAGAAAATGTTACATGGGAATTTTTCCAGATTGAATTCAGTAATAAGTATATCAGTCAAAGATTTCTGGATCAAAAAAGAAAGAAAGAATTTTTAAAGCTTAAACAGGGAAATATGACTGTATCTGAATATGGGCGGTAATTTGTTCGGTTAAGCAAATATGCCAGAGATAGGGTTCCAACAGAGACTGGTAAGTGTAAAAGATTTGAAGAGGTTAAATGAAGATATCAAACTATTGATTGGAATCCTTGAATTGAGGGAACATATGGTGTTAGCCGATCGATCACATAAAGCTGAGGAATTAAGTAAAGAAAAGAAGCAAGCAAAGAGGGAAGCTCATATTTCTGGTAAAAGATTTATAAGTAAATCACAACCATCTACTTAAAAGAAATCAAAGAACGTTCTACCACCTTTACTGGATATTCTGGGAAAGAGAAAAGCTCTCAATGTTCTAACTCGAGGTCCTCGCCTCCATCTATAACAAGTGTGGGAGGTGTTGGTAACCGCAAATCGGGGTGTAAACACTGTAATAAATTTTATTTTGGGGAATGTCGTTTGAGAAGTGGAGCCTATTATCAATATGGTTTTCTTTATCATTTCCTCAAATATCTCCCGAAAAGAATTGAAAAAGATATTGATCAAACATCAAAGCCGAGTAATCTCGCTTCGAGAGGTAGACTTGTAACAGCCCGGTTTTGGGTTTAGTTTGAATAGTGGTTTCGGGACCACAAATCTAACACAGAAAAATGTGTTTTTATTATATTTTTAGGGTCTACATTGTTATGGAATTATTTTTTTAAAAATTTCGTTCAAAAATTTTGATGTTTGGGCACTCAATTTAGTTAAAAGGACTAAATTATAAAAAAAGTGCAATAGTTGAGTTCTATATGCTAGAGGGGCCCAATTGTTATGAACTTTTAAATTGAAGGTCCTTAAATGGTAATTAGACCATTGGATAATTTTTTGGAAAAAATTGGACAAGAAATAGGTGAAATAGAATATTTTTAAGTTAGGGGCATTTTGGTCATTTAGTAATTAAAATGAATTAAAAACAAAATTAAAAGCCAAATTTTGTCCATCTTCAACTCCATGGCCGAATTTCACAAGGAGAAACCATGGCTAGGGTTTTTCAAGCTTTCAAGCTCAATTGTAAGTCCATTCTAGCCTTGTTTTTAATGATTTTCATGTTTTTGAAATCCTCGTAACAAGATCAACCTATTCCTACCATTTATTTGAGTTATGATGAAGGCATAGGGTTTGAACCATGTTAGAAATTTGTGCATTTTGATGTTTAATGGTAGATTATGCATGTTTATGGTTAGAGAAACAACTTTTGCTAAGTGATTTTCGGTGAAAAAGTCTAAAAGGACTAAATTGTAAAAGTTATAAAATATGTAGTAAAATTGTGAAATTGTGGGCTTTTATAGTTATGAAAATGATTCAGCTGGGCTTGTATGTTAAAGAAATTGAATAAATTTCATTTTACAAGCCTAGGGGAAAAAGTGTAAATATGACAAAGTCTAGGGGCAAAAACTTAATTTTGCCATAGTATGATTTTTGGGTCACAATGAAGAACATGACTAATAAGTGGGCTAAATGTGATGTTATAGATCAAAGAAAATGATATTTGGGTCTAGAATGGTAGGTCCATTTTTGCCATTTTTAGTGTCGAGGTAAGTTCGTGTGTAAATAATTCAACATTATGTTGTTATGTATCTAATGCTTTAATATTGTATGAAATATATATTTGTTTCTATGGATTTGATTAATGATGACTCGATGACGATTCGACGAAGAATTTATACTTCAAAATCCCGATTTAACCTTAGGAATAGCTAGGATACAAATGTCATGACATTGGGTTATATGAGATCCCATGTAACACCATGTCTGGGACATGGCATTGGTATCAATATGAGATCCCATGTAAGACCATATCTGGGATATCGCATTGGCATCGATATGTTATTTCGTGTAAGGCCATGTCTGGGACATGGCAACAATATGAGACATCATGTATGTAACACACCGTACCCGAGACCGTTGCCGGAGTCGAACACGAGGTGCTAACGGACTTAATTCCTTACTTAAACAAATTTCATACAATTCATTTTTTAAATTTCCGATTTAGTGGGCTAACGGCATCACAGTCACTCTAAAAATCATATCTCGAGTTCCAAAACTCAAAATCCAATTCTGTAAATTTTTCCTGAAACTAGACTCATGTATATATTTACTAATTGTTTTTCTAGAATTTTTGATGGGTCAATTAGTACAGTTTATTAGTTAAAGTCTCCCCTATTTTAGGGTTCGACTACTCTGACCTTCATGCATTACGACTTAGATATATCCCTCTACAGGGCTTCGATACTTATACCGTTTGTTTCTAATGAAACTAGACTCAAAAAGGAATCTGTAAATATAAAGCATGACTTCTAATTATCTCTGGTTAATTTATGGTGAATTTCCAAAGTCAGAACAGGGGATCCAGAAATCGCTCTGGCCCTGTTTCACGAAAACTTAAACGTCTCATAAAATAAGGCTCATATGGTCATTTCGTTTCTTTCATATGAAATTAGACTCATCAAAATTTGATTACATAATTTATTCATTATTTAATTCCATTTCTACTATTTTTAGTGATTTTTCAAATTCACATCATCACTCATCACAAGATCTATTTTAAGGTAAATTTTTTTTTACCTATTTCATAGTTTTCCATGAATCAACTAGTAATTTGACATACATTATTTACAAACCGTCTGTAGTAACCGGCAAGTCCCAAAAAGCTCCGAACCTCGTAATATTTCTCGAGGCTTCCGCTAAGTATGGCTGAAATTTTGCTCGGATCAACTCGAATACCCGTCACGAGATACCACATGACCTAAAAAGCTAACTTCTCTCAACCGAACTCACATTTCTTGAACTTAGCATATAACCGCTTATCCGTAAAATCTGCAACACTAATCTCAGGTGCTCAGCATGTTCGGTTTCATCTCTCGAATAGACCAAAATGTCATCAATAAACAAAACTACAAACCGATCCAGATACTGTCTGAAGATCTGATTCATCAAATCCATAAATATCGCAGGGGCATTAGTGAGTCCAAACGGCATCACTAAGAACTCATAGTGACCGTATCTCGTTCTAAAAGCGGTTTTGGGTATATCTGAATTTCGAACCCGCAACTGATAAGAACCCGATCTCAAATCTATCTTTGAAAACACTAAGGCTCCCTTTTGTTGATCAAACAAATCATCAATACGCGGTAACGGATATTTATTCTTTATTGTCACTTTATTCAGCTGACGATAGTCGATGCACAACCTCATGGTTCCGTCCTTCTTTTTCACAAACAATACTGGTGCACCCCAATGTGAGAAACTCGGTCGAGCGAAACCTCTATCCATCAAATCTTGCAACTGAGCTTTCAATTCCTTTAATTCCGTCGGTGCCATACGATACGGAGCTATCGAAATCGGTGTAGTCCCAGGTACAAGTTCGATGCCAAACTCTACCTCCCGAATAGGTGGTAACCCCGGTAATTATTCGGGAAAAACATCCGGATATTCACAAACCCCTGCTACCGATTGAAGTTTCTTTTTTGATTCTTTATTATCAAGTACGTATGCAAGATACGCTTCACACCCCTTTCTCACATAATTTGGAGCTAACATCGAGCATATTATTTTTGGTAATCCGTTCCAATTAGTAGACTCAACTCGGATTATCTCATTATTTGCACATCTCAAATCGATGGTCTTACTTTTGCAATTTACAATTGCATCATGTACGGTCAACCAATCCATCCCGAGGATAACATCAAATTCCTCAAACGGTAAAAGCATCAAATCGGCCGGAAAACAGGAACCTCGAATTACTAGGGGACATTTCTTACACACCTTATCAACAAGCACATAATGACCCAAGGGATTCGACACTCTAATAACGAACTCAGTAGACTCAACAGGTAAAGTCTTACTAGATGCTAAAGTCTCACATATATAAGAATGAGTACAACCAGGGTTAATCAAAGCAATCACATCAGTATCAAAGAGAGTGAATGTACCGGTAATAACATCAGGCGAAGAAGCATCCTCGCGTGCGCGTATAGCATAAGCTCTAGCAGGAGCACGAGCCCCAGATCTGGTGGTAACATCTCTAGATCCTCTCTGACCGCCACTAGCATTCCCCGCATTTTTAGATGGTCTACCTCGAGCAGTAGTAGCACACGATTTCCCAATCTGATTTACATTCTGTTCAGACAGTCTCGGGCAATCCTTGATAAAGTGGTCAGCTGATCCGTACTTATAACAGGAGCGGTCATGGAATCTACAACTCCCTGAATGCCATCTACTGCAATACTGGCACTCCGTCCTGTCCCGACGATCATTTCCAACACTGGCAACCGAAGTGAGTCGCGTACTCACAGGGGGTCGATCACGATCTCGTCTGGAAAAGCCCAAAGTGTCTTTAGATCGGCCTGGATCACTTTTAAATTTCTTTGATGATTGTTGAAAGAGCTTTCCCGAAGACCTCTTACGAAATTCTCTTACTTCCACTTCAGCTTTTCTTTTCTCCTTATTAAGCTCTTCGGCTTTGCAAGCTCGTTCGACAAGTACTACAAATTCTCTAATTTCAAGAATGCCAACATACAGTTTTATATCTTCGTTCAACCCGTCCTCGAAGCATTTACACATGATAGCCTCGGACGAAACACATTTCCGAGCGTATCTACTAAGTCTGACAAACTTTCGCTCATAATCAGTAACTGACATAGAACCCTGCTTAAGCTCAAGAAATTCTTTCCGTTTCTGATCGATGAATCTTTGACTGATATATTTCTTGCGGAACTCGGTTTGAAAGAATTCCCAAGTAACCCGTTCTCTCGGCATGACAGAAACCAAAGTATTCCACCAATAGTAGGCAGAATCACGTATCAGAGATATAGCACATTCTAAACATTCATCAGGTGTGCACGATAATTCATCGAACACACGAATGGTATTATCAAGCCAAAACTCACCGCTTCAAAGATCATCACCGTCAAGAGCCTTGAACTCGGTAGCCCCATGCTTCCGAATCCTATCAACTGGGGGCTTGTTCAACCTCGACGGGTCAACTCCAGGAGATATTACAGGTGTAGGGTTTATATTAGTCGGGGGTGGGGGTTGTGGGACAGCCGTATTAGTTCGAATATACTGATTGAACCAATCATTCATCATGCTATAAAAAGCCTGCCTAGCTTCATCATTCTGATTACTAGCAATAGGTTGAGAGTCTACCGCGCCGTCCCATGTGCGAGAGCGAGCGCTACACGTCAACATCATCACTACCGCTTCGGTTGGGGACAGGATCCATTACTATAAATAAACACATTTTTAACGCGTAAATCACCACACTATCAGATAAACACATAATGGCATGTATAGCTATTCCCCTACGTATTACGGTAGTCCTAGAATAGACTAAACCGTAGCTCTGATAATTAAATGTAACACCCGTGCAGAGACCGTTGTTTGAGTCGAACACGAGGTGCTAACGGACTTAATTCCTTACTTAAACAAATTTCATACAATTCATTTTTTTAAAATTTCTAGACGAGTGGCTAATCGCATCACAGTCACTCTAAAAATCATATCTCGAGTTCCAAAACTCGAAATCCAATTCCGTAAATTTTTCGTGAAACTAGAATCATGCATATGTTTACTAATTGTTTTTCTAGAATTTTTGATTGGTCCAATTAGTACAGTTTATTAGTTAAATTCTCCCTGCTTCGTGGTTCGACTACTCGACCTTCATGCATTAAGACTTAGATATCTCCGCATGTGGCTTCAATACTTATGCCGTTTGTTTCTAATGAAACTAGACTCAAAAAGGAATCTTTAAATATAAAGTATGACTTTTAATTATCTCTGGTTAATTTATGGTTAATTTATGGTTAATTTTCAAAGTCAGAATAGGGGATCCTGAAATCTCTCTGGCCCTATTTCATGAAAACTTAAACGTCTCATAAAATACGGCTCATATGGTCGTTTCGTTTCTTTCATATCAAATTAGACTAATCAAGATTCGATTACATAATTTATTCATTATTTAATTCCATTTCTACTATTTTTAGTGATTTTTCAAATTCACATCACTTCTTCTTTGTCAAGATCTATTTTAAGGTAAATTTTTTTACCTATTTCATAGTTTTCCATGAATCAACTAGTAATTTGACATACATTATTTCCAAGTATAATCACGATTAGCCATGACATACGTAGCACCAATAGGACCATGATTGGCCATTCCAATGGCTAATCATTACCAGACAGTTCCACACCACTTAATAACCATATCATAAGACCATATATACAAAATGAACATAATGTTATACTCAAAATATACAAGCCATTTTCGCATGGCTATACGAATATACATTACCAAAAGATACTTAATCAACAACAAGGGTCAGCCCTATACATGCCATTATCAAGTTCAGTTGAAGAGTACCAAAAAGGGGCTTAGATAGTGTGGATGACTTCGACTTTGACGCTTCCAAGTCCGATAGCTGACGAACAAAATCTATAAAACAGAGTATTAAAGCAAAAGAATAAGCATTTCGATGCTTAGTAAGTTTTAAATAATGAAATCATTTAAAAAGATGGCATAATAATATCTAAGTTTGTTTGTTTCATCCTTTGGCCGAATAGAAAATAACTAAGGTACTACTTTTATCATTCATATCACAAAGGTGGAAGCAATATATATATCCAACTAAATTCATTCTATAGCCGAATACGTTCCTCTCACATTTCCGTGTCAATCTCATGCATATACACCTACATCTCACATTTGTGAAGTTGAACTCTCTAATTCAGAACTCATACATCATAATCAGATCATAAACGTTCGAATGATTTTAAACAATGGTCTAAGCATCCCTACCAATTTCAAAGTCATAATTTATCATAATCATATTCTCAACGAGTAAATTACTTACCTAGTTATCTTCTTGTAAGTAGCACATTTGTTTAAAATTGTTTCAACATGTATTATATGATTTCTCGTCGAATATTTACGAGTCTTCAACTCAATATTATGCCGTCACGACGCCTTCTAACCAAGCCCGATTCTTAGCGCCGACTCAAAAAGCCCTTCGAGTCCAAGCTCGGATTATGACATTGGCCCAAGGCCCTTCAAACTAGGTTCGGTTATGACACCGGCTTACAAGCCCTTCGAGACCAAGCTCGGATTATGACACCGCTCAAAAGCCCTTCGAGACCAAGCTCGGATTTAAACCCGATTAACATTCACACATATATGCATATATATATAATTGCTTTATCAAATCATAAGCTAAGTTCCATTACTTAAAGACTTACCTCGGATGTTGTCGAACGATTTCAACGGCTATTCGATTTCTTTTTCCTTTCCTTATCCAACTTTGATCCTCTAAGCTCTTGAGCTAAATCAAACAATTTACTTCCCAATCAAACACAATCATCGACATCCATATACAGTTTAGAACCAATTCATTTGAATCAATTTACCACTTAAGTCTATCACCATTTCGCTTTCAAATTTGTGTACTTGGTAAGTCACATTAAACAACTACAAATATAACTATAATACATATTTATTTTCGAATGTCCCCATGACACAAGATGTATACATAAGGCACTAACATACATATAAGTATATATATACTTATGAAATTTTCATATTTTAGTCGATAACTTAAGTTATGCACAATCACATATTTACATACACTCTCATATTCATTATTATAATTATTGCCGAATACTTAATACAACTAAGCTAAGAATTTACCCAATATCATCTTAATTAATTTCTACTTATACATGAAAATTTCCAATACAAAGTATTTAGCACCTATGCACTTAAACCGGATTAACAAACACCCGTAGACCATGATCGAATGTCATCTAAACACAAGTCAACAAAATCTCATGATTTCAAATCAAACTCTTAACAAGAATGCAAAATGCTGAACCCTTAGATGATTGAACATCTAATTTAGACAATCTAGAGCACCTAAACGGCACTTGTTCAAAACCTTAAACAACTACATGTTCGGCTATTACCATAAGTGCAATAAAAATTTATACTATCAATAAGCTCAACGTCTTGCAACAACAATTTCTTCCTCAAAGTTTAAAGGCTAAAATCAAATTATTTCCTCATTAACCATAACCGAATGTGCCATTCATCCATCAAGATTCAATTTTTTTTTTGGCATGGGCTAAGTAAAAAACAGGATGATTAACCTACAACAAGCTTAAATTTCAAAAATCCAATACCTTTCACTAACCTTTCTTCTCCTTCAATGACCGAAAATCTCCTTTCTCCCCAACTCTTCTTCTCTTTCGGTTTTTGGAAAGAAACAAGGTGCGTACTTTTTTTTTGTTTTCACCCACCTACTATTTTATTACCTTCATCCATGATAATATGGCATCTAGCTAATTAAAGTTAATATAAAATTCATATTTGATTATATAATTTGTAGCATGGCCGGCCACTACCTATAGTTTGGCTAATTTGACATGCAAGTACAAGCACTTTCCAACATATATTAATAGGCCACTTTAGCATTTGCCTAGCACATTTCTAAATTTTCTCATACAAGTCCTATTTAATAAATTTCACATACTATATACAAAATTTAAGCATGAATTTTTCACACATGCATATTCATATATAATAAGCATCAAATATGACTGTTAATTATTTTTATGACTCGGTTTCGTGGTCCCGAAACCACTTTCCGACTAGGGTCAAATTAGGGCTGTCACAACTCTCCCCCATATAAGAAATTTTCGTCCCCGAAAATCTTACCAGTGAACAAGTTAGGATATCGTTCTTTCATAGAGTTCTCGGGTTCCCAAGTAGCTTCTTCCATCTCGTGCTTGTGCCATAACACTTTTACTAAAGGAACCTTTTTGTTTCGTAATTCTTTCACTTCACGAGCTAGGATACGAATCGGTTCTTCTTCATAACTCATATCTGATTGAATTTCAACCTCTGATAGATTAATTAGGTGCGAAGGATCAGATCTATAACGTCGAAGCATTGAAACATGAAAAACCTTGTGAATCTTTTCGAGTTCAGGGGGTAAAATCAATCTATATGCAACTGGACCAACTCGTTCGGATATTTCATACGGCCCAATGAACCTCGGACTCAATTTGCCCTTACGGCCAAATCTGAGTATCTTTTTCCAAGGTGAAACTTTAAGAAACACTTTATCTCCCACCTGATACTCAATGTCTTTTCGTTTCAAATCCGCGTACGACTTCTGACGATCTGCAGCTGCTTTCAGACATTCCCTGATTACTTTTACTTTCTGCTCAGCATCTTTAATCAAATCATCCCCGAAGATTCTTCTTTCCCTAAGCTCGGTCCAAAACAACAGTGTACGGTATTTACGACCATACAAAGCCTCGTAAGGTGCCATCTTAATACTTGATTGAAAACTATTGTTGTAAGCGAATTCAATCAAAGGTAAATACCGTTCCCATGAACCACTAAACTCAAGGATGCAACATCTTAACATATCCTCGAGTATCTGAATCATCCGCTCGGATTGACCATCAGTCTGGGGGTGAAAAGCGGTGCTAAAATGCAACTTGGTACCCAAAGCTTCTTGCAATTTCTTCCAAAATCACAAGGTGAATCTCGGATCTCTATCCGACACAATAGAAATAGGTACCCCGTGTAATCTTACAATCTGAGAAACATACAATTCAGCCAGTTTATCCTATGAATAATCCGTACGTACGGGAATAAAATGAGTCGACTTAGTCAGTCTATCAACAACAACCCAAATCGCATCTTTCTTACTTGCCGACAATGGCAACCCAGATACAAAATCCAACGTAACTCGATCCCATTTCCATTCAGGTATCATGATTGGCTGAAGTAAACCTGTAGGCACTTGATGTTCCGCTTTCACTTGTTGACATATTAAACACTTCGAAACAAAATCGGATATGTCTCGTTTCATACCATGCCACCAAAACTGACGTCTTAGATCTTTGTACATTTTCGTACTCCCAGGATGAATTGACATTCGACTACAATGAGCTTCGTTCAGAATTGTTGAGATAAGTTCTGGATTTCTTGGAACACACAAACAACTTCTGAACCTCAAACAATGGTCATCATCAATTTGAAACTCTGATTCCATATTCGAATCACATTTAGCCCGTTTTGCAACCAATTCATCATCGACTTTCTGAGCTTCACGAATTTGATGAATCAACAATGGTTTGGCCTTTAATTCTGCTACTAACACATTATCGGATAGAATGGACAAGTGTACATTCATCGTCAGAAAACAAACAAAGGATTTACGACTTAAAGCATCCGCAACCACATTAGCCTTTCCCGGGTGATAGTCAATGACAAGCTCATAATCTTTTAACAACTCAAGCCAACGTCTTTGTCGCAGATTCAAATCTCTTTGAGTCATCAAATATTTGAGACTTTTGTGATTCGAAAATACATGGCACTTCTCACCAAATAAGTAATGTCGCCATACTTTCAAAGCAAATACGATGGCAGCTAATTCGAGATCATGGGTTGGATAATTTTTCTCATGTGGCTTCAATTGCCTCGACGCATAAGCTACAACTCAACCTTCTTGCATCAATACACAACCCAACCCAAGTAAGGATGCATCATTGTAAATGACAAACTCTTTGCCTGATTCGTGCTGCACTAGTACTGGAGCTTCAGTCAAATAAGTTTTTAGTTGATCGAAACTTTTCTGACATTTTTCTGTCCATTCAAACTTAACATCTTTCTCAAGCGGTTTAGTCATTGGTGTGGCTATCATCGAGAAACCCTTTACAAACCGTCTGTAGTAATCGGCAAGTCCCAAAAGCTCGAACCTTAGTAATATTTCTGAGGCTTCCAGTTAAGTATGGCTGAAATTTTGCTCGGATCAACTCGAATACCCGATGCGAGATACCACATGACCCAAAAGCTAACTTCTCTCAAATTAACTCACATTTCTTGAACTTAGCATATAACCGCTTATCCCGTAAAATCTGCAACACTAATCTCAGTGCTCAAAGATGTTCGGTTTCATCTCTCGAATAGACCAAAATGTCATCAATAAACACAACTACAAACCGATCCAGATCATCGTTCAAGATCCGATTCATCAAATCCATAAATACCGCAGGGCATTAGTGAGTCCAAACGGCATCACTAAGAACTCATAGTGACCGTATCTCGTTCTAAAATCGGTTTTGGGTATATCTGAATTTCGAACCCGCAACTGAGAATAACCCGATCTCAAATCTATCTTTGAAAACACTGAGGCTCCCTTTTGTTGATCAAACAAATCATCAATACGCGGTAACGGATATTTATTCTTTATTGTCACTTTATGCAGCTGACGATAGTCGATGCACAACCTCATGGTTCCGTCCTTCTTTTTCACAAACAATACTGGTGCACCCCAATGTGAGAAACTCGGTCGAGCGAAACTTCTATCCATCAACACTTGCAACTGGCTTTCAATTCCTTTAATTCCGTCGGTGCCATACGATACGGAGCTATCAAAATCGGTGTAGTCCCAGGTACAAGTTCGATGCCAAACTCTACCTCCTGAACAGGTGGTAACCTCGGTAATTCTTCGGGAAAAACATCTGGATATTCACAAACCCCTGGTACCGATTCAAGTTTCTTTTCTGATTCTTTATTATCAAGTACGTATGCAAGATACGCTTCACACCCCTTTCTCACATAATTTTGAGCTAACATCGAGCATATTATTTTTGGTAATCCGTTCCAATTAGTAGACTCAACTCGGATTATCTCATTATTTGCACATCTCAAATCGATGGTCTTACTTTTGCAATTTACAATTGCATCATGTACGGTCAACCAATCCATCCCGAGGATAACATCAAATTCCTCAAACGGTAAAAGCATCAAATCGGCCGGAAAACAGGAACCTCGAATTACTAGGGGACATTTCTTACACACCTTATCAACAAGCACATAATGACCCAAGGGATTCGACACTCTAATAACGAACTCAGTAGACTCAACAGGTAAAGTCTTACTAGATGCTAAAGTCTCACATAAATAAGAATGAGTAGAACCAGGGTCAATCAAAGCAATCACATCAGTATCAAAGAGAGTGAATGTACCGGTAATAACATCAGGCGAAGAAGCATCCTCACTAGCAATAGGTTGAGAGTCTACCGGCGCCGTCCCATGTGCGAGTGCAGGCGCTACACTCTCAACATCATCAGCTACCGTTCGGTTGGGACAGGATCCATTACTATAAATAAACACATTTTTAACTATCAGAAATCACCACACTATCAGATAAACACATAATGGCATGTATAGCTATTCCCCTACGTATTTCGGTAGTCCTAGAATCGACTAAACCGTAGCTCTGATACCAATTAAATGTAACACCCCGTACCCGAGACCATTGCCGGAGTCGAACACGAGGTGCTAACGAACTTAATTCCTTACTTAAACAGCTCATACAATTCATTTTTTTTTAAATTTCCAGACGAACTGGCTAACTGCATCACAGTCACTCTAAAAATCATATCTCGAGTTCCAAAACTCAAAATCCAATTCCGTAAATTTTTCCTGAAACTAGAATCATGTATATATTTACTAAATTTTTTTCTAGAATTTGTGATTTGGCCAATTAGTATAGTTTATTAGTTAAAGTCTCCCCTGTTTCAGGGTTCGACTACTCTGACCTTCATGCATTAAGACTTAGATATTGCCCTGTACAGGGCTTCAATACTTATGTCGTTTGTTTCTAATGAAACGAGACTCAAAAAGGAATCTTTACATATAAAGAATGACTTGTAATTATCTCTGGTTAATTTATGGTGAATTTCCAAAGTCAGAACAGGGGATCCAGAAATCGCTCTGGCCCTGTTTCACGAAAACTTAAACGTCTCATAAAATAAGGCTCATATGGTCGTTTCGTTTCTTTCATATGAAATTAGACTCATCAAGATTCGATTACATAATTTATTCATTATTTAATTCCATTTCTACTATTTTTAGTGATTTTTCAAATTCACATCACTGCTGCTATCAGCATCTATTTTAAGGTAAATTTTTTTTTTACCTATTTCATAGTTTTCCATGAATCAACTAGTAATTTGACATACATTATTTCCAAGTATAATCACGATTAGCCATGACATACGTAGCATCAATAGGACCATGATTGGCCATTCCAATGGCTAATCATTACCAGACAGTTCCACACCACTTAATAACCATATCATAAGACCATATATACAAAATGATCATAATGTTATTGTAACACCCCGTACCCGAGTCCGTTACCAGAGTCGAACACAAGGTGCACACAAACTTAACTTAATCATTTTCACTGTCCATTTAAAAATTTCCAAACAAGCTGGTTACTGCGTCACTGTCGCCTTAAAAAATCATATCTTGAGTTTCAAAACTCGAAAATCAGTTTCGTAATTTTTCCCCGAAACTAGACTCATATGTCCATCTACAGATTTTTTTTCTAGAATTTTTGGTCGAGCCAATTAGTACAGTTTATTAGTTAAAGTCTCCCCTATTCCAAGGTTCGACTACACTGACCTTTATGTATTACGAATTGAATATCTCCTTGTACAGGGCTTTAATACTGATTCCGTTTGTTTCTATAGAAACTAGACTCAGAGAGGAATCTATACATATATGGGATGACTCCTAATTATCTCTGGTTAATTTACAATGAATTTCCAAAGTCGGAACAGGGGATCCAGAAACCGTTCTGGCCCTGTTTCACGAGAACTTTAATATCTCTTAACATATAACTCATATGACTGTTTCGTTTCTTCCATATGAAAGTAGATTCATCAAAGTTAATTTCCATAATTTATTCACTATTTAATACCATTCCTACTATTTTTAATGATTTTTCACATCCACATCACTGCTGCTGTCAGCATCTGCCTTTAAGGCAGGCTTTACCTATTTCATGATTTCCATGATTCAATTGGCCCTTTTTGCATACATAGCACAAAGTGTGATCATGATTAACCATTCCAATGGCTAATCATTTCAAAACAATTACATACCTCATAATGATCAACATACAAATGATTATGGTACTATGCTAAAACGATATAAGCCATTTTCGCATGGCTTTCCAAGTTTACACAAACCGAAAGGTACATGACCTTCAACAAAAGGGTAGTCCTATACATGCCATTTCAAAGTTCAACCAAAATTGTACCAAAATGGGGGCTTTGATAGTGTGGGAGACTTCGACTTCCAAAATCCCGAGTCCGATAACCGACGAGCCAAAATCTATAAACAAAGAAACAGAGAAAGCGGAGTAAGCAATTTATGCTTAGTAAGTTTGAGCAAGGATTCCAAGACAACAAAAGCATAGCAATCATATAGCTAACGGATAATTTCGCATGCACAAATTCTCAATGTCATACTTATTTCACATTCCAACCCCTATATTCATACATAAGGGATCATCTTAGCCAAATACCGGAAGCTCATTACTCGACTGAGCGAATATCATTCGAAGGGAATCAACTAATTTCAAGCACATACGAACATACCTCATTGCTGGAATTTTTCAAGCGTATTAACTGAAATTCTTACAGCAAGAACGCTCGTTCTCGAATCACGTACCTTCGGAATTTAACCGGATATAACGACTCGCTCAAATGCCTTCGGGACAAACCCCGGTTATAGTAACTCACACGAATGCCTTCGGGACTTAACCCGGGTTTAGTAACTCGCATAAATGCCTTTGGGCTTAACCCGGATTTATTAACTCGCACGAACGCCTTCGGATCTTAGTCCGGATATGGTCACTTAACACAAAGCCTTCGGGACTTAGCCCGGACATCATTCAAAAAGCCAAGCACAATTATCAATAAATCATGACACATTCGTATTTCATTCTCATTAGCAAAATTCAAACACAAGTCACTTATCACATTTGCAATTTCGGCTCAATAGCCACACACAAAGAGCATGATCTAATCAAATCATAATCTAAGTTCCATTACTCGAGAACTTACCTCGGACGTGGTCGAACGATTTCGACGACTATTCGACGACTTTTTCCTTCCCCTTATCGGATTTAGCTCCCCTTTGCTCTTGAGCTTAATTTAACAAATAAATTGGTTTTATCATTTGAGCATCGAAGAGGAATTCAAGGTACTTAGCCCACATATTTTCATTAGACATTAAAGTCACATATGTACGGAAATCATGAATCAACTCAACACATTAGTTAGTACTCTCCTTAGCCGGATTTTCTAAGCCAAGAATAGGCATCAATATGCTTGCCTCTAACCGAATGCATGCACACCATTTCCCCTCATGTGGCCGAATATGCATGTCCATGTTGAGGCCAATTATACACTTAATACCACACAAAAAAACAGCATACATTTTACTAACTAACGATTCCATATTGTAACTCAATACACATCTATCATTTCCTTCATAACCAAACATCATCACAAGCAAATATACACCTTGAAATAGTATATATGTCATACCAATACATCATGTGCAAACATATATTCATGTAGGTGCAAGGGCCGAATCTCAAGTTGCTTATATCCAAATATAAACACATATCCAAAGCTCAAATCTTACTTACCATGCAACATGCATGAATCATACTTATGGATATACCATGGCCGAATACACCACAACACCATACCGTTTCAATTTGGTCATGGTTAAACAAAGAACTTAGTATCTCATTCAAAAATGCTAAAAGAAAATCTAAGAGTCCTCAATCCCCCATCACATGTATCATTATCAAGCTTGATATTTAGCATGCAATGGCATTAACACCACATCCACTTTGGCCGAATATCATTCCATGACATAGCAAAGATTTGAACCATGGGCTAATAAAACATCAAGCTAGCAACTAAAAACATGCATGAATCCCATGGCACAACCTCAAACATACCTTAATCTTGATGCAAGTATAGCCAAATCTCTTCCTAATCCCCTTCCAAACCAAACATGAAGCAAAAATTCCTTCCTTCCTCTTTAGTATTTTTGGTCAAGAGAGAATGAAATGGATGAGCAAAATTTTTTTCTTTTCTTTTCTTCAATACACGGCAATGGGGAGGGGAGAAGCCTTCACACACATTTTTTTTTCATTTTTTTATTACCCATACCCCTTAGTTTAATGTTTCTCCCTAATGCACCAACAAAACATGTTTCATGACATGTTTTGCCCATACTCCCTTGTCATGGCCGGCCACCTCCTATAAAAAGAGGGATATTTGACATGCAAGGTCATTGTTTTGCATGCATGCTTTAATCAGTCATCATACATTTCCCCATCATACTTTCAAAGTTTTCTACTAGGTCCTTTCTAGTGAAATTCACATTTATAACTCTAAATTAAAACATCAAAAATGTCACACATGAGTTAACACATATTATAGGCAATAAAATAAATATTAAATTATTTTTATGCCTCGGTTTTGTGGTCCCGAAACCACATTCCGACTAGGGTCATTTTAAGGCTGTCACAGTTATACTCAAAATATACAAGCCATTTTCGCATGGCTATACTAATATACATTACCAAAAGATACTTAATCAACAACAAGGGTCAGCCCTATACATGCCATTATCAAGTTCAACTGAAGAGTACCAAAAAGGGGCTTAGATAGTGTGGATGACTTCGACTTTGATGCTTCCGAGTCCGATAGCTGACGAACAAAATCTATAAAATAGAGAATTAAAGCAAAAGAATAAGCATTTTGATGCTTAGTAAGTTTTAAATAATGAAATCATTTAAAAGGATGGCATAATAATATCTAAGTTTGTTTGTTTCATCCTTTGGCCGAATAGAAAATAACTAAGGTACTACTTTTATCATTCATATCACAAAGGTGGAAGCAATATATATATCCAACTAAATTCATTCTATAGCCGAATACGTTCCTCTCACATTTCCGTGTCAATCTCATGCATATACACCTACATCTCACATTTGTGAAGTTGAACTCTCTAATTCAGAACTCATACATCATAATCAGATCATAAACGTTCGAATGATTTTAAACAATGGTCTAAGCATCCCTACCAATTTCAAAGTCATAATTTATCATAATCATATTCTCAACGAGAGTAAATTACTTACCTAGTTATCTTACTCTAAGTAGCACATTTGTTTAAAATTGTTTCAACATGTATTATATGATTTCTCGTTTTGAATATTTATGAGTCTTCAACTCAATATTATGTCATCACGACGCCTTCTAACCAAGCCCGATTCTTAGCGCTGACTCAAAAAGCCCTTCGAGTCCAAGCTCGGATTATGACATTGGCCCGAAGGCCCTTCGAAACTAGGTTCGGTTATGACACTGGCTTAAAAGCCCTTCGAGACCAAGCTCGGATTATGACACGGCTCAAAAGCCCTTCGAGACCAAGCTCGGATTTAAACCCGATTAACATTCACATATATGCATATATATATAATTGCTTTATCAAATCATAAGCTAAGTTCCATTACTTAAATACTTACCTCGGATGTTGTCGAACGATTTCAACGGCTATTCGATTTCTTTTTCCTTTCCCTTATCCAACTTTGATCCTCTAAGCTCTTGAGCTAAATCAAACAATTTACTTCCCAATCAAACAGAATCATACGGCATCCATATACAGTTTAGAACCAATTCATTTGAATCAATTTACCACTTAAGTCTATCACCATTTCGCTTTCAAATTTGTGTACTTGGTAAGTCACATTAAGCAACTACAAATACAACTTTAATACATATTTATTTTCGAATGTCCCCATGACACAAGATGTATACATAAGGCACTAACATACATATAAGTATATATATACTTATGAAATTTTCATATTTTAGTCGATTACTTAAGTTATGCACAATCACGTATTTATATACACTCTCATATTCATTATTATAATTATTGCCGATTACTTAACACAATTAAGCTAAGAATTTACCCAATATCATCTTAATTAATTTCTACTTATACATCAAAATTTCCAATACAAAGTATTTAGCACCTATGCACTTAAACCGGATTAACAAACACCCGTAGACCATGACCGAATGTCATCTAAACACAAGTCAACAAAATCTCATGATTTCAAATCAAACTCTTAACAAGAATGCACAATGCCGAACCCTTAGATGATTGAACATCTAATTTAGACAATCTAGAGCACCTAAACGGCACTTGTTCAAAACCTTAAACAACTACATGTTCGGCTATTACCATAAGTGCAATAAAAATTTATACTATCAATAAGCTCAACTTCTTGCAACAACAATTTCTTCCTCAAAGTTTAAAGGCTAAAATCAAATTATTTCCTCATTAACTATAACCGAATGTGCCATTCATCCATCAAGATTCAATTTTTTTTTTTGGCATGGGCTAAGTAAGAAACAAGATGATTAACCTACAACAAGCTTAAATTTCAAAAATCCAATACCTTTCACTAACCTTTCTTCTCCTTCAATAACCGAAAGTCTCCTTTCTCCCCAACTCTTCTTCTCTTTCTGTTTTTGGAAAGAAACAAGGTGAGTACTTTTTTTTTTTTGTTTTCACCCACCTACTATTTTATTACATTCATCCATGATAATATGGCATCTAGCTAATTAAAGTTAATAGAAAATTCATATTTGATTATATAATTTGTAGCATGGCCGGCCACTACCTATAGTTTGGCTAATTTGACATGCAAGTACAAGCACTTTCCAACATATATGAATAGGCCACTTTAGCATTTGCCTAGCACATTTCTAAATTTTCTCATACAAGTCCTATTTAATAAATTTCACATACTATATACAAAATTTAAGCATGAATTTTTCACACATGCATATTCATATATAATAAGCATCAAATATGACTGTTAATTATTTTTATGACTCGGTTTCGTGGTCCCGAAACCACTTTCCGACTAGGGTCAAATTAGGTCTGTCACAGTGTAAGACCATAGCTAGGCTATTGGCATCGATATGTGTGATCCCATGTAAGACCATATCTGGGATATGGCATTGGCATCTTACTATGTGTACAAGTTTCCCCGAGTGTCCTATAGTATTCCAAGGGGTTCAACAGGTAATTCAAGGATTATGTCAAAGATGGGAAAAGGTATGATCATGTTGGAAGGGTATAGGTATGTATGAAAAATTCATGAGTAATGAACTCGATGTATATTGGACATTTGGTAAGAATGTAAATGAGTAAGTCATACCTATGAGAATGATTTTGTGATGACCTTGCGATTATAGGTCTATACTTATGATGTATAAATATGTGGTAAATTTGATTGATGATCATGTGTTAGGCTTTTAGGCCAAATTAAATTGAGACATGATATGTTTATCCCTTTACCTTGTGGCCTAATGAATATGACTGGAGAAATGGATTGGCATAAATGCCTAATTAAAAATGATTATGAAAGAGCAAAATTAGCATTAAAATAGTTTTTGACAATAGCAGTAGTATAACTTTGAAAAATCACCAAAATTTGTGAAAATTGAATTAGAGGTTGAATAAAATATGAAATTAAATTTTATTGAGTGTAGTTTTTCACAGAAGAAATGATGTAAGCAATGGAACTGTAAATTATGAGGTATAGTAAATTTTGTGAGACAAGGTCAGAAGGATTTCGGGTTCCTTGTTCTGACTTTGGAAAACCATTAAAAATTGTATAAAAATACTTTGGGTTTAAATTTATATTTTTAAATTCTTAATGATTTTATTTTCAATAGAAACAAATGGGAACATCATCTAAATCTCATACTAAGAGATAATTAATTTTTAGTGAAGAAAGGTTGAAACTATCAAACAACAGAATAGGGATGAATTTGGAGAATTAACTGTACTTATTGGGTAATCCATAAATTTTGGAAATTTTATGGTAGAAAGATGTTTGAGTCTAGTTTTGAAAAAATGAAGTGGATCTTAATTTAGAATTCTTTAGCTCAAGATATAAATAATTTAGTGACTATGACCCAAGTGGACAGTTTTGTTATGAACAGTAAATATCACAATTATTCGTAATTGTTCTGAAATCTCTATGATACTTGATGATATTGTGATAAATTTTACATTATGTTATGTGTATGATATTTCATGATTAAAGTTGCTTATTATTTACATGGAAACTGTAACACCCCTTACCCGAGACTGTCGCCGGAGTCGAGCACGAGGAGTTACCTGACTTAACTTACTAATTCGAGGCATAAAATTTTCTTTTAAAATTAATTTATTTATATTCATTCAATATGTCCCTAAAAAGAGCCCTAGAGACCCTAAAACATGCAATTGAAACTGTTCGGGACCAAACCGAAAATATTAAAAATTTTCCGAATACTTAGACAAATCAAAACAATTTATTTCATTATTCCTTATAAAATTGTCCACCTGCGTCATAGTCACTAAATAAATCATAACTTGAGTCAAAAAACTCAAAATTTAAATTCGTGAATTTTAAGGTACTTATATATCTTCTTACTAATTTTTTTCCAAAATTTTTGGTCTAGCCAATTCGTACAGTTTATTAGTTAAATTTCCCCTGTTGCACTGTTTGACTACTCTGACCTTTTCTCACTACGAATCAATTTTCTCACTGTACAAAATTAAATAACCATGCCGTTTATTTCTATTGAAATTATATTCACTAAGGAATCTCGAAATATAAACTATAAGTCCTAATTCTTTTTGTACAATATTTAGTGAATTTATAAATTCGTAATAGGGATTCTAAATTACTCAATTCTATCTCACTAAAATTCAAATATCTCTTAATATACACTTCTTTTGCTTACTCTGTTTCTTTCATATGAAAATAGACTCAATAATTTTTAATTCGATATCTCATTCATCACCTAATTCTATTTCTACTATTCTTGGTGATTTTTCAAGATCACGTCACTATTGCTATTCAATACTGTTTTAATGCTAATTTCACTTTTTCATGATTTCTCAGTATATACT